>NC_142025.1:19721076-19983576 GCF_049901735.1 Notechis scutatus
GATTCATTTAATAACAGTGTGATTTACTTAACTGCAATAATTCACTTAACAACCGTGGCCAAAACAGGTCATAAAATCAGACAAGACTTAACCATTTTCTTAACAATGAAATTCTGGTCTCATATGTTGAAAATCAATCAATATGTCTGTTAATCCATGTATACCCAGAAATGGCTAGTTTCAGATGCTGGGTTAGCCAAAGGTTTCAGCATTTTTTAAAAAAGATTTTGTTTACAAATTGCAATGAAATAATTTCTCATTCTTTTTCAAGGGAGCCAACCGTGGCATTAAGCAGGCACAGGCACACATATAGCTCAGATACTAAGTCTACATTTACGCATCCAAATTCCTAGATCCTTTTTTAAAATATTCCTTTTTTAAAAAAAAAATCTGGGGAAATCTTTCTATACACATGACTTTTTAAAATAGAATAAATGTAGTTGGACTGCTCTATTAATAGTTGGTGAATGATTTTGGTCTGTAGCTCTTGGACTATTGCCTGGATATCTTCTCCCGTGAAATATTATCAGGAGCTGTCTGGTGAATATAGGTTAGAAAAATGATGACCATGTTGATTTAACAATTAAGTAAAAAAATAGGAGTGCTTTTTTCACAGATTAGTAATTTCTGATTCAGTAAGGATGTAATCATGGTCCCTAACTTCAGACTTTAATACACATTTGAAAAATATGTTAAGGTGATGTATGTCATAGAATGAGTTTTATACCCAACTATTCCTAACTCAGACTTCCACAAATTTATCTGCTTTAAGTGAGGGTCCAAGGCAGATTAATCTATGAAGTAAAGGGCAAGTAGCACCTTCTCCTTAAAATTACCAAATAGACAAGCAACTCTCTATAGATGGAGAACAATGAAGGGGATTTTTTTTTATTTTTGCAGATCAGCAAGCCTCTGATTACCGGGACATCTTAGATAATACTTAGAAAGTATTACGGTACTTGACACAAAGAGTAATGGAAGCTTGGAACCAAAATGACAAAAATAATACAATACAAAAACAGTCACTAGAAAATAATAAACACAGTAAATAAAAAGGAAGAAAACAAATAAACTGAAAGGGTAGACTCAGTGAACCACTAGGTCTTTTTCTACCTGTTTTTTGTTTCTATTTCCAGAAGGATTTAGAGATTAATGCCACACCTGACTCAAGGTCTCCCAGCCAGCTTTGTGCCTAAGATGGGAGTAGAACGATGGTCTCTTGCTTTCTCACTTGTTGCTTTAACTGCTACCACTTGATGGACTCTCCCAAGGAGGGAGATAGTGGCTCAGGTTTTACAGATTTTCCCATGATGGCACAGATAAGAGTAGAAAAGGGTGTGATTAGTGTTTCCCTTTTCAATATCTCCAAGTTTTTTGCAATGTGGAGACAATGCTGATATTTGGCAGATGTGTAGACAGATTACTCGCCTGTACCCAAGGAGCAAATATAATTTTGCATGGATCTAAGAATCAGAAGTAATGGCAAGAAAAGTACAAGTCAACTCAAGTTTCTGACTTCATCCCTTCAATAGAAAACCCAAACAAGAGGTGGTATTCAGCAGGTTCTGACCAGTTCTGGAGAACCGGTCGTGGACATTTTGAGTAGTTCAGAGAACTGGCAAATACCACCATTGACTTGGGAGGCAGAGAATAGATGCCTCCCAAGTCCCAGCTGATTGGCTGGGTCTTCTTTTGTTGCCCTGCACAGGAGAACAGAGCTGGAAAGTTCGTTAGTGGGGTGGGGAGGGGGAAATGGGATTTTGCAGTACCTTCCCCTGCCATGCCCACCCAGCCACACCCACCCAGCCACGCCCACCAAGCCATGCCATGCCTACCAAGCCATGCCCACAGAACCGGTAGTAAAAAAAAATGAATCCCACCACTGACCCAAACCATTTTAAGAGGGAACAGTACAACTGTCACTGATGTGAAGTTCAGCTTATAAATTCAAGAGCTACCAGCTCAAATACACTGAGGGGGTTTTTTCCTTCTCCAGAGAGGAATAACAGAGGGCCACTAAACAACTTTAGTTTATGGCACAATATCCTCTCTGTTGTATTTTAGTAATGTCTTTGTAGGCATTCTGAAGAAAAACAGGCATTTTGCTTAAGCAACAAGAAGTCCTTAAATAAATACATTATCTTGGAGTGGTCAGAAAAATCTCTGGGGAATCCCACAACCTGCCTATTATTTCCTCCCATGTGGTTAAGAGGTTTAGTGGGCTAACTCAGGCCATTTCCTCACTAAGGACTTTAGCTCTTATAGTGTCATTCAACCATGCTGGTCCACTATATTAGTAATGAAGACAGGACAGTGACTCAACAGTGGTTAGGTGATGCTAAAAATTGCTAGTGAGAAATAACTACTATATTTATGTTCAATTGACTGATTTGACTTCAAGATTTCTACCCAGTCTAGTCTATCCATCTAGCCAGAGGAGGAGAGTAGATTCAAATACTGGACATCAAAGGTGTCAGGTTGATGGCTTCTAAAGGCAGAGACCAAGTTTTAGGGAAGCTTTCCTAAGGCATTACCAAGTTGCTAATGAGACAAATGAGTACTGATAGCGACAAAGTAAGTAGATTCACAACCTTTAATTTTCATTAAATGCAAAGCAAATGAAATTAAATCCAATTTCACCCTGGCACTCCCCTGCTTTTTAAAGTGTTGTCCTGAGCCTTGGCATATCCTTCAACCCCAAAAAACCTGACTACTTTGTAATTCTTAAGGAACTATTGAGATTAAATTATCCAAGTGCAGAAGATATCACATGCAGCCGCGTCTAGGGGATGGGCTAAAAAGATTCAAGATGACTAAGTGATCAAAGCCCTGCCTCCTTTTTAATTCAGCCACTCACCTGTACACATGGCAAGTTGTTGATACATGTCTGTGATATGTTGAGTAAGCCAATGTTTTTCAACCTCAGCAACTTGAGATGTCTGAACTTCAACTTCATTTTAAAGCTGCTGGCTGGATATTCTGGGAGTTGAAGGCCACACATCTTAAAGTTCTTGAAGTTGACAAAGACTGGAACAAACCATTTATCCTTATTCATCTTTCTCTATTGCAATAAATACTCGCTTGTTCTTTCCAAAAAAAACCAAGATCTCTATTTTCATATGAACTTTGATTCAGTTGTTCAGACTCTTCCCTCTTCTTTTGGTATCCAGTCCCTCCTTTGTTCTTGCCTACTGCATCTCCTGCCTGGATTCCATTTCCCAATCTGTAGGACCCAGTGCCTATCAACCCCTTCTATGACTGAACAGTGAAAGCTCACTATTGATCTCAGCCCAGAGTCCTTTCTTCTGATAGCTGTCATTTAATTCACAGTTGTGTCATAGCTAAGCTATAAAAATCTATATAAAAATCTATAAAAACAAGAACCTGGTATTTGTCATTATTGTCATTTAATGAGTTCTCTGATTTTTTTTTTACAGGCCAGATGTGGTAACAGTTACTTTCTCCAAGTTGCCATTCTCTCTAATCATAAGCTTCCTTTAATGCCCAGCGGGATCCCCGCCTCTCCTGACTTTGTCAAATGATCCTCTTCTTTAAAACAAACGAAATAAGAATCTACAGGCTGCAAAATTCTTCTTAAAAACAGGCCTCCCGTGACTGGTCTTGCCCATTATGAAGCCATTCTTCCATTGCAACTGATTTTTAGAAAGAATCCATTAGATGCTCTCAAAATTCCCACTGTGCCCCCATATGGCACCAAGGCATTATGGGAAATATAAATATTACCGGTAGTTACATCCCTAGGGTTGATTGAAATGCTGCAAAGCAAACACACAAAGGAGGCAGATATGTTTTAGGAGTCAAGGATGGCAGCCACAATCTAGGGATCAAAGCCCTGCTGATTTTATGGGCTTTACATATATAATGCATGAAAGAGCATTATTTAGTCATGGCTGTCATCCTTACTTTGTTGAAGCCCCCACAGATTTCCCTTCAAGGAGAGGAATTTGTTGAGGGCCCCTTCAAATTTGGCACTCGTTAATTTTAGCCTTTGAACCATAAGGAAGTTCATTTAAGATTGAACCAGGAGTGGGCTGCTGGAGGTTCGGGAGAGCCCCTAGCTAAGATTCTATGCAGTTCAGAGAACCCCCAAATCCCACTCCTGGCTGGCCCTGTCCCGCCCCACCAGGAATCCCCAAGCGGCCATTTTGGATGCAGATAAGTACAGGGCACACATGGAGGCTTGGGGAGGGCAAAAAACCGGCCTCCCAGAAGTTCAGGAAGGGTGGAAATGGGCCTGTTTCCAGCTTCCAGAGAGCCTCCAGAGCCCGGGGAGGCCATTTTTGCCATCCTGGAGGCTCGAGGAAAGCCTTCAGAGCCAGGGGATAGCAAAAATCACCCCCGCCATGGTGCAGGAGGCCAACTAGGCTACACCCTTCATGGCCACACCCACCCAGCAACCAGGCAGAGAACCCTTTGTTAACATTTTTGAAGCCCACCCCTGGATTCAACGATTCCCTAGAAAATTCATGTGATCCATCCATTCATGTGAATTCAATGTGAACAAAACATACAAATGTTTTTAATGCCATTATCAGCCCATAATTACGAATGCTTCACAAAGTATCAGTTAGTAATATGGTAAATTTTCTCCTTTGTACAAGGCCATCCGTAGACTTTAGAAGAAGTCTGGCAAAGTAGGCATCTGGAAGCAATTCAGGTATCTTGGACTACAATTCCCATAATTATCTGGCCACTGGTGATATGCACTGCAACTGATGGGAAAAGTAATACAAGTAGTCCTTGACTTTCAACCATTTGTTTAGTGACCATTCAAAGTTACAATGGCATTGAAAAACATGATTTATAACCACTGCTCTTACAACTGGAACAGTGTTCCCACGGTCACATGATCAAAATTCAGGGCTTGGCAACTGCCATGTATTTTTTGCAGTTTCAACATCCCAGGGTCATGTGATCAGCCTTTGTCACCTTCCCAGCTGGCTTCCGACAAGCGAAGACAATGAGGGCAGCCAGTTTCATTTAACTGTTGTTTGATTCGCTTAATAGCTGCAATGATTCACCAAACTATTCTGACAAGAAAAGATAATAAAAATCAATGACCCACTTAGCAATCACTTTCTCAATTGTGACATGATTATAAATGGAGAACCACCTATACTCGTTTATCTAAAATCCCTGGAGGCTCAGTTTCTTTCTATAGTATCCATCTTTTTTCAACAGTAAATATTAAGAGTCCCATTGCAGCTCAATTTTCACTATTAACGATAAGATTTGCCTCAAAGCCAGTAGTTGCAATAGTGGTGGAATTATGGAATCTCTGTTAAGAATTGCATATTCTGCACAAACAGATGGGATTATCCTCCTCTTGCTACCTGTGGGCAGTGGAAAAATACCACCACCCCAATAATTACTCAAAATGCTTGGTAGACAAAACTTGAGTTAAATATTTGCAGAAGGCAGACAGAAAGGTGCCTTTGGCAATTGCTTTTATTTCTGGCACTCTCAGGATGTAGCTATAATAATAACCCTGGGACAGCATAATTCTCAGGACAGAAAAAGAAATGCTTATTTCTGGTCATGGCTGAGACTAAATCTCAGACAGGAGATATTTAAAAGAGACCCACAAAATGCAGCTACTTGCAATCAATAGTGTGGCACAAGGACATTTTCCCAAGGCAGTCTTCTAATGGAGGCAACTGATAGGGACAGCTCCACTCTGAAGACCACAGGTGGCAAAGAGGTCAGAGAGTCCAATGGCTAGTGACTCCATCCCCTCCCTTCTTCCTGAGACCCCATCCAAAAGTACCAGTCTCTCCAAGTATTTCCATTTCCTTCTTTGCAGCCCCCAAGAAAGGAGGATACTTATGTTTTCCAACAAGGACTATTTGTTATGGTCAGGAGATCTAGTCACAATATACCAAAGCTTGACTAAGATCACGAGGAAAAGCCCTTAACTGGAAAAAGAGGCTGAAATTTACACTACGTTAACATCTCAGCAATAATTTTTATTAAATGATATGTAGATGAATATTTATCACCAGAAAGACTGTAAAAATGTATAAAGGGGCTTCCAATAGGTGTTGGAAATGTAAACATCAAGAGAGGAGTTTCTACCATTTGGGGGACACTTGTAAAAATAAACTTAAAAATTCTGGGCTTACATACATATAGTTGTAAATATCTATAGCTTGGGTGTAGGATGAAGGTGAAGGTTCGTTCTCCAATCTTGTGGGTTGTGTTAAGCCTGGATTCCCCAACGGGCGTTAAGGAAAACAAACTAAACAGAATGTGCAGCGAAGTCAGATAGGAAGACAGGTAAATGTGTGAGGTAAGTTTTCTAGTTAACACGCAGTAAAAATACAGATACGCTTGTGCTATCAAAAATATAGTTTATTCCATTTAAGAATTATAGCATAGTCAAATAATGGTCCATTAGTCATATATCAATTTCAGTCAAGTCTTGTCGGGGATACTCTATTTGCAAAGTCCGTGTTGAATAGCCAATGTCAGTTCACTTACAATAAATCAGTCCAATCTTTATCTTCTCTCCGTTGAGAAAAATCAACACTCCTTTTTCTCTCCCCGTTCCAGCAAGAACGCAGTCATCAATCCATTCAGTAATTAGGGATCTTCAAGCCAGAGAGGGAGAGCTGCAATTGCCTCACTTCTTATATTGTGCTTTTACAACCACACTCTTAATTACATTCTTGCTGTTAAAGTTACACACACTTTAACTAAGAAACCATGATACCATATTTATTATTTTTACCCAAACAAGTTAGGGTAAACAATGTTATCCCTAACAGGTTGGTTTCCAAACGTTTCGTTATCAGGCTAGGTAACATCTTTGGCTTCATCTCTGCTGAAGATATTACCTAGCCTGAAAACAAAACATTTGGAAATCAGCCCACAAGCTTGGAGAAGGAACCTTCACCCTCATCTCTCTCTCTCTCTCTCTCTCTCTCTCTCTCACACACACACACACACACACACAACTTCAGAAAATTTTGAAGATCAACATGCAATTGAGATCAGAGACTTTTCCTGCTAGAGATGATGGATAAATTTGGAAAAATAGTATGGTGTTCCGTTCCTCTATATGAGAACAATAGCACGTAGACTTATATACCACTTCTTTACAATGTTTTACAGCCCTCTCTAAGTGGTTTACAGAGTCAGCATATTGCCTCCAACAATCTGGGTCCTTTGCTGACCCCAGAAGGATGGAAGTCTGAGTCAACCTTGAGCCTGATGATAATGGCAACAAGACTTTTACATGTCTGATGTGGAAAAATTGGTCAACACCTACAATGGAAGAACAGTCAATAAAGTCAATAAACCCCAGCCTGGTTGAAAACTACAGACCAATCTCACTATGTTGTGTCACGTACAAAGTCATGGAATCAATCATTAACCAATTCATCACCCTCCACTTAGAGTCAAAATTATCTGCTACCAGTGTCCTACCAGTCAATGACTACTTCAGCTTCAACCGCAACAATACAAGAGCACGCAATAGATACAAACTCAATGTTAACCGCTCCAAACTCGATTGCAGAAAGTACGACTTCAGCAACAAAGTGGTCAGTGCCTGGAATGCACTACCTGACTCTGTTGTTACATCTTCTAATCCCCACTCCTTTAACCTCAAACTATCCACTATTGACCTCACCCCATTCCTAAAAGGTCTGTAAGGGGTGTGCATAAGTGCACCATCATGTCCTATTGTCCTCATTTAATCATGCCTATTTTCTGTATTCTTACTCATGTTTATACTTATACCTATTATTTTGTAAGCGATTGACAAATCAAATAAATAAATAAATTTTTTTTAAAAAGCTGATGGAGCTGACTGACATTGCAAAACTGATGGCTCTGCTTAAGAAAAAAACAACATTGACTAAATGCTGAATGGAAGCCCCTTTTGGAGTTTCTGCACAAAACATTTTTTTTGCACAAAATGAAGTTATGATATATGGGTTTGAGGACTCATAATATTCATAGATTATTATTTTTTAAATGATGTTATATTGTAACAGTAGAGCAAAGGTTTAATGTAAGTTTTATTTATACCTCCTGTAAAGGAAGTTGGAAGTCATTCTTCTTTTATTTATATTTCTGTTTTTTCTTTATTATTATTTTATTTTGCTGCACTTCTATCCACTATTTCTCTCTTTACTCTTTCTTCATTTCTATTCTCTTTCTTGATTATTAATTCTTGTTAATTTTTATCTTTCTACAGGTAATCCTCCCTTAATGACTGGTTGCTTTAGAACAGACTTCCCAATAGCTAATTAGTGATTCATTTTCAAAGTTCTGATGGCCACACCTCCATGGTCGCACGATCATATTTTGGATACTTGTCAACCAGCTCTCATTTATGGATATTTATAGTGTTCCATGGTCACATGACCATGATTTTCAGTATTTTTTGCCAGTTTCCAGCATTTACTTTCAGTTTCTGGCAAAAAAAAAAGCCGTTAGTGAAAATGGGTTTGCTTAATAATTGTGGCATTGGCTTAATGACCACAGAATTTACCTAATGACCACCACAATTTTTTTTTTTTTGTAAAATTGGGCACATGGTGACTCACTGAATGAATGTCACAAGATATGGCTGTAATTCCAGGCTCAGTAATGATCTTAAATCAACAGTTAACTGTTCGTTGAAATTTAATACAATTCTTAAAAAAGGAAAAGTCCTTAAATGAACATTATAGCTGAAGACAAGATATTTGACCAGGGATGCCATACTATGGATGGGTTAATTTATTCTCTCTTTGGTGAACCACTAGAAATAGTTTGCTGATTAGTCTTACCTGAATTAGATGATCTCTTCCATCTCAGCCACATTATTGGCAGAAATCCAGCAATCAGAAATATCCACAAGATATGGTCAACCAAGTCAAGGTGGGAGCTACAATAGGAAAATCAAAATTATACCTAATATTTGTGTACATTATATATGCAGTGCATGCAGGAACCAGGCAAAGTTTTTATTGTATCTTTCAGGTTAAATTTTTTTGACAGGGCCGTTTTTGATTCTAGTCTGCAGACACTTCTATCAGTGATGGACAATCTTTTTCTAAAGATGATGGTTTCTACGTCTCTGCAAAGAGCTTATCATTTTGAACCAATCTTCTTCTTCTTCCTAGCGTATTCCCGCAGGTTCAGGGTCTGCTTTTCAAATCATTGAATGCCACTTTGCATTCAGCTGCATCTCTAGGGTGCAGGCCCATGGCATGCATGTCTTTGTTGATGGTGTCTCACTATCTCTGTTTTGGATGCCCACGAGGTCACCGGCCATTGACTTCTAATTGGTAGGCAGTCTTGGCAATGGTAGAAGGTGCTTCTCTCTGGACATGTCCATATAAACGGAGTCGGTCTTCTCTCGTCTTCTCTGTAATTGGTGCCATACCATAACGCTGTCAAATGGTGTCATTTGTGATGTGGTCAAGAAGGGAGATGCCCAATATCCAACAGAGCATTCACATTTTCATGGCATGGAGATAGCTTTCAGTCCCTCTTGTTGCTGCCCAGCATTCAGTGCCATACAGTGCAACGGGGCAGATGGTTGTCTTATAAACCTTAGATTTAAGATGTGTTGGCATTAATCTGTCACATAACATGCATTTTGCACCAATATTTGGGCTAATATAAAAAGTAATGTATAAAACAGCTGACCATCTATATAGGTTTCCATGAATACATGTTGAGCAACTTAAATACTTTGTGGCTTCCAGCTCTCAAATCCAATTTCAGATAGCTGCCCAAATCAAATTGTTTAATAAGCCTGTTTGATTTTAACCAGGCTAACAGAGGCATAAACTGCTTTAAATTCCATTTCATTCCATTGGAGCCCTTTGCTTAGTTTGATTTGTTTCCTTTTATCTTCACTCAAAATGACCCTTTGGTATCAAACAGAATTAATTCCACTGTCTTATCAGCCTGTGTTGGAGTGGGTTTCTGGTGAGTTTTTCTCCCTTCCCTGCCTTATATATCTATGTTTGAAAATGAAATCTTCTCAAAAGAGATAAAAGTGTTCTATGCTAGAAAATAAATGCCAACACATCTTTTTTTCAGCACGTGGATGATATGTTTGCAATGGCTGACGTGTGCCATCTCTAGGCTTTGGGTGCACCCCTTATTCTCTATTTAAGTGACTCCTATTTTCAGCACATAAATGAAAGCTGCTTAAGACTGGGCAATGGTTAGGGTTGGGAGGGAAACTGAAATTATGTGAAAAAGTCATTGGCATTTAGCCAAAAATATCGCACACCCTCACCTTTGCTCTACCTAAGGACACCTTCAATATACAACCTGATGCAGTTTTGCACCAGAAAACACATTAAATCACCTACGAGCGTACTAACAGTTCATCATTCTTCATGAATTTAGGTAGTAAGCAAAAAGATAATAATAAAAAATAACACTTGGGTGTGATGATATTGCTTTAGTCACCAAAAACACACAAGATATAGTCTTTCAAAAAGTCCCAAGGGTTGTTTTTTTCAAGAGGCAATTGGACTTTGGTTCTTCTCTGAAGACATTTCACTTCTCATCCAAGAAGCTTCTTCAGCTCTGACTGGATGGGAATGGAAGGATATATTGAGGAAACTAAACAACCACTTCATAAACACATGGCACAACATAGGAGAACAAACACATCAGGACTAGACTCAGTATTCCATCTACATTTAAAAGACACAGGCCACTATTTTGAAGACAGTAAAGCTCACATTTTTGACAGAGAGGACTGCTCGTTTCAAAGAGGGGTCAAAGAAGCCACCTATGTCAAAATTGAACAGCCCACTCTTAACAGAGGGGGAAGGATAATACATCATCTATCTCCAATCTACAACACAGTCCTATCAACAGTTCCAAGAAGGCTCCACACCAATTTGCACCACTCAGGTGACTCTGATGACACAGATAAACCTCCAGGTGACCTTAACAATCTGCTAAAAGAATGCAAATGACCTGTCTGCACTGAGTATAAATTCTTCCATTTCCCACCATCCAGTCAGAGATGAAGACGCTTCTTGGATGAGAAGCAAAATGTCTTCAAAGAAAAACCAGAAAGTCCAGTTGCCTCCTGAAAAAAGCACCTTTGGGACAACCATGACTGAGAATCTCCATAGACATCTTTCAAAAAGCTTATTCCACTGGTGTTCAGAAATGTATGCAGATACTCTTTGGAAAAAAGTCCCTGTGATAGTACAGAAATAGCTCTTCTTGTTTTTTAGCAGAATTTTGTTTACAATATCATGGCCATTCTCCTCATTTTTTAAATCATACCTGGAAATTCTAACCTGTAAACACATCAGCTACTGTAATGATTACAGGTAGTCCTCAAATCAGAACAATTATTTGGTTGAAGTTACTATAGCACTGAAAAAAGTGATTTATGACTGATCCTTGCATTTATGACTGTTGTAGCATCTCCAAGATCGCCTGATCGAAATTCAGGCACTTGGCAACAGGTGTGTACTTATAATAGTTGCAGTTCATTGGGGTCTCTTGAGTAACATTTGAGACTTTCCCACCCCTGAGTGCCTTCCATCTCTGGCCTCAAAATCTGTCTTAATAGTTGAGCCATATCTATATGTTTTCTTAGCAACAATACATATTTGTTTTGTTAGTCCATTCTTCTGGGTTTTACTTTAATTTTTTATTTAAGTTAAGGCTTTAATTAAGCTTGATTTTATTGAGGTCCAAATATGTGTCTCCTAAGATGCTTGGTTTAAGCCAGTTATTTTTCAGCTATTTTATACAGGATACTTCCATCCCTTGATCTAATAAAATACATTCCCATTTAAGATTCGGTGGCTTTTCCATAGAACACCTGATTTTCATTGACTATGAAAAACTCTACTGAACATAAAACAGCAGAGCTTTTATTTATATCTACACAAAGGCTTAGCCTTCACTTTAAAAATCAATCAATTAATTGATTAATATTTCAACTATCTGGGCTATATGTTTATATGTTAAGCCTCTGAGTTTTACCACTCTGCAATCATTTGCTTAACAGCATAGCAAATAATTCTGTTTCCTTTGGATATTTCATAATGTTTTTCTTTTATTTAGATATATTTCCTTTTTGTTTGTTTCAACTATCTTTTTGGAATTGTGTGCATTTTGAGTTATTGACCACATAGAGAGTATTTAAAAATAATTAAAGGCATATAGAAAACACATGTATTTTTATTAGCTGTTGGAATAACAAAGTACCAAGTAAAATACATATGCTGGAAACATCTTGGGCAATTTACATTCTTTATATATTCTATGACTATATGTTTTAACCTCCTTTTTAAATAGAATGTAACTATATACAATGTACATAAGAGAAATCAACAAGCTTTAGACCTGAAAAAAATTAGCCCACATCCTTTTCTAATTCCAAGAGCTGAAAAAAGTAAATATCTCATATATAGTGCTCCTTCAGAAAGAATCCAACCACATATAAGTAATCTCAACGTGGATGCAAATTACAGAGCACAAGCCAAATTTACTGCTAAGAATGTTCAATTATGTGTTTGCTCTAAAGTGTGTGTGTGTACATCTATGTTTGTGTGCCTATGTGTGTAATACATAATTAGACTAAACGAATCTTCTCTTTAATTTTCCTACTTAACACCCAGCAGCATTTAACTGTGAAATATCCTGAATAAAAAGCATTGTAAGAAGAATATCTGGTACTACTTTTGGAATCAAGGTTTCATTCTCTTAAGAAAAATGGATATAAATGCACCCCATGCGTTAATAGTATTTTTTTTTCTGTGCTGTCCTGCTTTTTCCTGCTGTTAAATAGGCTATAAACAGTAGACCAAGTGAGATGTGTCATTTTATAAATTGTGCCACCACCAAGCAACATTATGCTCAGGGGTGGGATTCAAATTTTTTAATAACTGGTTCACTTCTCACCCAAGAAGCTTCTTCAGCTCTGACAGGACAGGGGAGAATGGAAGGATTTATATTCCTTGTAGATTAGAATCAGAAGAATAGCAACCTAGATTTTCCTTGGTTAGCTTCTTTCCTGGCTTTATTTCAGAAAACAACTCTTCTTCTTCATCTTCCTCCTCCTCCTCCTTCTTCCTGATCCACTATTCCCCTCATATTTTTGTAGTATCCTTTATTCCTTTTCAGGTAACTATAAATTTGATTTGCAATTATGCCTATAAGTAACTTGTAAGCTGTTGACAAACAGGATATGGGTCTACAGTTTCCAGTCTTATTTACTTTCTCCTTGTCCTTCTGAATTAGGAATTTCCTTGCAGTAGTTAACCATTTTTTGATTATTCCAAATCTTTATTCAATGTTGAGTCTGAACTTCTCAATTATTTTAACCAGAATCCAAGGAATTCTTCTGATCTTGGAAGAGGTATTTTTGAATGTTTTTGTGCCATTTCCTCAGTTATCTTAATATCTTCTGTGCTGGGTACTTTTACTGTATTTTCAAGTTGCTTGATTCGTATTGCATTCCTGCCCAGAATTACCATATTTTTTGGACTATAAGACACTTCAAAGTATAAGACACACCTAGCCTTTGGGGAAGAAAACAGGGGGGAGGGGGGAAATCTGCCTCTACCTCCCAGCAATTTGCCTCCTTGCAGCAAACAGCCTGGTCAGCATCAGCACAGCTTGATTAACACAAGCAGCTGATTGTCTTTGGATCAGTCTCCTGACGATCAGCTGTTTCAGGCTGCAGGGATGGCCATGGCCTATTGCCACCTCCACACCCCATTTTCAGCCTACACATCCTATTTTTGGCCTCCATGCACCCCATTTTTGGCCCGTTCCAGGCGGCAGGGATCAGAACGGGCTGAAAGGCAGCAATAAGCGATGGCAATCCCTGCAGCCTGAAACAGCTGATCATTGGAAGGCTGGTACAACCAACAATCAGCTATGTGTGCTAATCAGGCTGTGCTGAAGTTGACCAGATTGTTTGCTGTTTGCTGCAAGCTGGCAAATTGCTGGGAGGCAGAGGCTGAAGGGTGGGGGCTTCAGCAACATTCACTGTATAAGACACACAGACATTTCCACCCACTTTTTTGGGGGGTGGAAGTCCGTCTTATACATTGAAAAATAGAGTACCTTGAAGAAGATGTGTGGCAAATAAATAAATAAATAATAAACAAATAAATAAACAAACAAACAAATAAATAAATTTTCTATTTTGACTCCTAATGTTTTCCTATAAATGTCTAAAAATTCAGAGGTCTTCTTTGTCAGGTTTTTCATAATTTGTGGTCAATTCTTTCCCATTTTCAAAGGATTTTTAGAACTGATGCTGATTTGTCCTAAACTACAAATTCTGCTAGAATTTGTTGTGTCATATTCTTTGATCTTCTGAAATATGCTTTGCTTCAATTGTTCTATTCTTTTGTTCTCTGTATTATACTTCATGTACAGGCTAGTTTTAAGACTCTTATTCTTCAAATTTCCTCACCTCAAATTCTTAAAATTGCTTAAATCCATACAAAATTTCTTTTTCTTCAAATCCAAGCAATTTTCTATTTGGGTTTTCCATTCTTTAATGGCTTTCATTCATATTTTAAGTTCCAGTTCCTCAATAGTTACATAGGCTATGGGCATACATCAGGTGGTTCATTTAGATCATTGTTTCAGTTGGAATTTGACAGCTTCATTAATATTCTTCCAATTCAGCTTTGGGAAAGAATTTGTGTTTCAAAATTTCATATCTTTGGCCATAAGTTTCTGCTTATTAATGTCTAAATTCAGATGTCTTTCTTTCCAAAGCAGGTATATTTGCTTTTGAAAATCTGTGTTTCAATGGTTCTGATTGGTAGAAACATTTCTTAATTGAGTAGTTTTCTTCTTTTGACCAAATATTTTGCTTTTGAATATTTTCCAGTAGGCTTTCAGTTCAACACATTGGTTGCCTAGCAGAGGAAAGTGAGCCTGTAGCACATTTTTCAATGAGTGCCCAGGAAATATAGTATTCGATGCAACTCTTGTTAATCCAGGCAACAGTCAATCCACAGCATGAAATCCAGGCTGTGTAGTCTTTCTCCCCCCGCTTACCCTCCTCCTCCCTGAAAGACATTTTTGGTTCAAAAGTGAAATATGGCAAACTTTATAGCACAAACAGAGGTGCAATGATGTTGCAGGGCTTCTGAGCTATAATTCCCAGCATCCACCATGATTGTCCATAGTAACAACTGCTGTTGGGGATATAGGATAAATGTAATTGAAAATTCAGTTGGAATGCATTTCACAGAGATTAGTACTTTGCAAGCTCTCCCTTTGAACCCTGTTTTGTGACTGTCCAGAACTTCCAAAGATCACACTGCCAGACTGTAGCAAACTGCAAAAAGTTGCGTAAGGTGTCAGGCTGTTTCAGTGTACCTAAATCCAATACAAATAAAATCAAATGCTCCAAAAGTCTGTCACTCATATGATACCATAATACAGTTAATCCTGCCACTGCATTGCTAGAACTATATTGGACTTATTTTATTGTATTTGTATCTTTATTTTTAGGAAAAAACTCAAGGTGGTGAACATATCTAACACATCTTTCTTCTTCTATTTTTCTCCACAATAACATCTCTATCAGGTGGATTGGGCTGAAAGAGAATGACTGGCCCAAAGTCACCAAGTTGCTTTCATGGTTAAGGTGGAACTAGAACTCATAGTCTCCCCATTTCTAGCTTTCAATATTTTTTCTATACATGACTTTTTCTTCCTCCCTCCCTCCCTCCCTCCCTTCCCCCCACTCTCTCTGCATGCTCCTGACTACACAAAAATTGTCCTTTTTTTATCTTTAAAAAACAGACCAAGGAAGAGCAATGGAAAGTTCCAGCTGGTGTAATTTTCCACTGATTTCTTGAAAATCTTGTTTTTAAGCTGCCTTCTGTGTAGAAATAAGCCCCCTTGAACTGAAAAAGACTTCACTCTATAAGTCTGAGCTCTAATTTTTCCATTGAAAACAGTGAAACTTAACAGCAAAAGCATTACAGACATTTTGAAACCTGGACTTCTTCCTGATGCTTTGATGCAGAAGAATCTATGTCTTTCCTTTCCCATTTGAATGGAGAATGAGATTCTACATCTGACAAAGCAGAATATTTAAATAGCACCCTTGCAGATGGATGAGAAAATGCTAAGGGTCCTTTCCCCCCCAGTCTGCATTCTTTACTCAATGAAACTCTCATTGATTGCTGTGAATTATGCAACCAACCTTTTATCTAACTTAGCTATTTGTTCTATTTAGGTCAGTCAGTTCTCTTGTCTGCTTGGTGTAAATGTTTTATGTGATTGTTATCTGCTATTCAGCTCCAACTACAAGGTTACATGCTTTGGAAGGCAAATCAGCTCAGTTTTCATGCTGGTACTCTGAGGTCAGGGCAGGGATGGACAGAGGAGGTGGGTCTGACACAAGTCCTACTCTACAAAGGGCTGTATCTTTTGATGCACATCCAGTAATTCAGGAGAGGTCAACCAGAGTCACAAGAAACTCTTTTACCCCATCCTCTGATCAGGCTATCAAGTTAATACAGTGTGTTTGCTGGAAATCAGCAACAGGATTACCTAGAATGTTGTAGTAGGAACAAACTGATATAGCAGTGTCCAGACTAAAATAGAGATTCTCTTATGCTTATTAGCTTATGGAGATTCTCAGTCACCCAGGTCATGGTTGTCCTAAAGGTGCCTTTTCAAAAGATAGCTGGGTGTTCTTGTTTTCTTCAGAGCTGAAGAAGCTTCTTGGATGAGAAGCAAAACATTTTCAAAGAAAAACAAAGTCCAGTTGCCTCTTGAAAAAAACTTTTGGGACACCCTAAAATAGGTTTTATACCAGTGTTTTTCAAACTTGAAAACTTTAAGAGGTATGGACTTCAAATCCCAGAATTCCCCAGCCAGCAGTGGAAGCAGACTGAATCAATCCTCCAAAAATCAGAAAAGGGTTAGCCTAGCCCTAAAATATGACATCTTAATGTCCACTTTGCATCTCCACTGTGAAGTTTGTATACTACTCCTCATCACTCCCTAAGAGCTTGTTGGATGCAAAGAGCTGTTTGGACCATATTAAACTTATATATTAAACTTCAAAAGTAAGAAAGAAAATAGAATTGGTCTTGAGATGCTCCATCCCCTGGAATGGGACAATTCGCCCCATTAGCCAACTCACCACAGATTACTTGCTATGGTCAACTCGCCATGGCCAACTCATTACGGCCAACATGCCACAGGACAACTTGATGTGGCCAACTTGCCACAGGACAGCTCACTCCATGACAATTCAATAAATCAATTTAATTATTTTAAAAAAAAATTAAAAATTTAATTTATGTCATTCATATTTCATTTTGTCCCCCCTTTGACATCCTTTCTTTAATTATTCTATTCCATTATTCCTTTGATATTAGTGTAACTCTTGTCCCTTGCTGAGTTGGCCATGGAAAGTTTTCCCATGGTGAGTTGGTCACGGTGAGTTGGCTCTACCAAGTTGGCTGCAGCAAATTGGCCATGGTGAGTGTTGTAGACTCCTCCCCTATCACCACTGACCATCTAAGCTGGCAGATATATCAGTTTAGTAATCATCCCTGGTCGGATGAGCTGAACTGTATTTCTATTTAAATTACAAGATTTTTGAAACTGTATATTTACATAGACATTATGTACATAACAGCAATTATTAGGTTGATCTGCTAACTCTGCAAGCAAGTTGCAAACCAAAGCACTCTTCCAAACTATTTCTCATAAGTCTTCTAAATAATGCTGAGATGGTGCCCAAGAGGCTGAAGACAGCTTCTCTTAGTTATATTAGATCAGAAGCTCCTGCTCTCCATAGGATGCTGGATTACATAAGGAGTTTTTGTATGGAAAACAGGCACTGAGTCTGCAGTCTCAAGTCAAACATAGGTGTGGTGACAGACGGCATAATGCCTTCCATCTCACGCCCTACTCTAAGTTGCTCCTTGCTTTGGATGGGGAAAATGAAGTAGATGCCCTATTCTTCTTCCCCAGCCTGGGAGGGCAGCTTCTCCTAGGGTCTCCTCCTTCTTCTCTCCTTCAATCTCCAGCTGTTGACAACAACTGAAAAATTGCTTTAGCAAAATAAAATAAAATATAAACTATAATAAATATAAAATAATAATAATGTAAAATAAAATATAAAAGTAGAATAAAATAATAAAATAAAATAAGGTAAAATAAAATAAGGTAAAATAAAATGCAATATAATCTATCTATCTATCTATCTATCTATCTATCTATCTATCTATCTATATATCTATATCTATATCTATATCTATATCTATATCTATATCTATATCTATATCTATATCTATATCTATATATATATATATATATATATATATATATATATATATATATATATATATATATATATATATATATATATCTATATCTATATCTATCTATATCTATATCTATATCTATATCTATATCTATATCTATATCTATATCTATATCTATATCTATATCTATATCTATATCTATCTATCTATCTATCTATCTATATATATATATATATATATATATATGATATATATATATATATATATATATATATATATATATATATAAAGCGAAATACCATTCACGCATCATCACAAAATCTCCAGAACTGTAAAGCCTACAAACTTGAAGCTTGGCACATATGTTCCTCTTGGCTTCTAGGTGCTCACTAAGAAAGGATTTTTCAAAATGACCATCAGAGCATTTGTATTTCGTATATTATTATTACGATGCTAAGGAGTTCTACCCCCCCCCCCCCACTTCCCACCTGAAAAGAAATCTGTTCCAACTGCAGTTGAGCTAAGCCACACCCAGGCTCCTTGCTGTCTCCTTCTTGCTCACACAGCAAATACTGTTTCAGTTTCCAAATAGCCCTCACACACTAAAAGGACACTAGCCAGATGAATACCAATGGATGCTAGTAGGCAGAGGCAGAATTTTTTTTTCTTATTTTCCTCCCCAAAAACTAAGACCAACCACATAGTTTCGCAGCAAAGCAAGCTAGTAAAATAAAATAATAAAATAAAATAATATAATACTCATGAGTTGCATCGTTGGCAATCTGAACCTAAATGCCATTACATTTCTTATTTACAATGCTGGTTTGTTTTTAAGTTCTCTCTCTTCTCTTTCTTCTTTCCGTCTTGCATATCAACTTCCTGTCTTTTTTAATCACTTGTTTTTCCCCTTGATAATCATTATGTTGTTCAGGCTCCGTCTTCTTTTGTGTTCGCTGCCTGTTCCTTTTCCTCCACAGTTTCTGCACAACCCAGGATAGAAGCAGACGCTCTGCCAATTTTGCCTCCAGGATATATTTGTTGGAGCCACTCAACACGCCATGCAAATTGTCTTCTGAAAGAAAAGGCAGATTCATCAGCCAGCAGGATTGCCAGAGAGCCTGACAGCTGATATCAGCTCAGCCTGGTAGAGCAGGCAAGTGGACGGGACCTTCACACAGGAAAACCTGAGCCGTGTCTTCTCCAGGTGGACAGCATCTCAATTTATACAATAATTAATCTGTCCAAATTTGCATAAAATCCAGGTCCTCTTTTGTCCCTTTTTTATTGAAAGAAATAAAACAACATTCCAACAACCAAGAAGAAAAGAAAAGACAGAAATATAAAAAGGTACCTATCTGTTGGAAACAAGGAAGGAAATTGATAGGTACCGATGAAAATAACCACATATACACACAAATGCATAAATATATGCAGGTAGTCCTCGATTTACGACTGCAATGGAGCCCAAAATTTCTGTTGTTAAGTGAGACATGTGTTAGGTGAGTTTTGCCCCATTTTACGACCTTTCTTGCCACAGTTGTTAAGTGAATCACTGCAGTTGTTAACTTAGTAACAAGGTTGTTAAATAAATCTGGTTCCCCCATTGACTTTGCTTGTCAGAAGGTCGCAAAAGGTGATCACATGACCCTGGGACACTGCAACGGCCATAAATAAGAACTGGTGGTCAAGCATCTGAATTCTGATGGGGATATTGCCATGGTCGTAACTGTGAAAAACGGTCATAAGTCCCTTTTTTCAGTGCTGTTGTAACTTTGAATGGACATTAAATGAACTGTTGTAGGTAAAGGACTACCTATATCTGTTTATCTATTTAACAATCAATCATCTATCCATCTCAAGAATACTAATAGGAAAATCTGCAACAACCATATTCATTCATATGTGATATTCCTACCCAGAAAGCCCTTTATAATCAGTTTTGTCGTCTTTTGCCTCTTTGATATAAGACAGCCTGCCTGATTGTTTATGATAATTAGCTGGTCTGATATTGGCATTTTTCTGTCCTTTTTTCTTTTCTTTTTTTAGCTGGGCCACATGGGGATTCTTGACACTGTCCAACATTTGAATTTGACTCCAGCCAAAGTGGTATAGAAGGTCTTTTAGTAGCAATTGGAATTATGGCAAATGTAAGCATGTATGAAAGCATCTTATGCCAAGTTGGACCATGGTATCATTACTGGTGTTGATGATGGGAGCTAATTTCTAGTATGCTGGGAAATGTTGATCTAACTGGGGTATGTGACTTTATTTTGGACAAACACCTGCGTATCTATTTTGAGTGACCCAGAGGGAACAAATGGAAATGAAACAGTACCAAGGAAGCAGGACAAGAAGGAAAAAAAATCCAATTGAATTTGCAGTTCATTAAAATGAAATTAATTAATTACAGTCATTATGTGTATTAAATACTTGGAAAGAACACTGTCTCCTCTGTCAGCTGAAAAAGTTCAACTTGGTGGCAATTTCTGAGGAGATCCCTGAAGAGGGATTGGAAGCCGTAAGTCCTCAGTTCAACTCTTGCATCAGGAGGATTCCATGGTCCACACCTGACTTTTGAGTGGCATGTGGACAGCACACACGTTGCAAAACCAGTCACTTTTCATTTCCATGTAAATGGGTCTTGGGTTTCAAATAATTAAGATAGGTATTCCTCCCTTTTTTATTTTATCATTTTCCTGTTCTGTCACGCCTTTAGTCACAACTTTGGGAGGTCTCAGGAGACCTACATCCAAATGCCTTAGGAGCCACATGCAGGATCAGGCTGAGAAGTCCTTGGTGTGCTCTGAGCTTGGGGTTTGCAGATGTTTCATTACCAAAACCAGGTAACATCAGCAGGGTTAGGATGGCGCTGTCAGGATGAGTCTCACTCTGCCCGATGCCAACTGGCAGCCTTTGCCAGGTTTACCTGCTCTCCAGATATTTTACCTGAGGAAACGTTTGCTGTGCCACTGAGCTATAGTCTCACCAGGATTACAGTTCGAGTATTGTTTACTCAAATCTGACCTGATCTGGAATCTGATCTTCTGTTATTAGCTTGTTTCTGGAGCAACAAAAGCTAGTGCAGGCTGGATTTTTTAAAATTTTAAATATATTTTTTAAAAAAAAACCAGAAAGGAGGAAGATGACTTCTTTAAGTACTGCAAGAGTAGAGGTGGAATTGTGTCAGCCTCTCCTTTGTGCCCCAGAGCTGTTTCCCCAAAGCTAATTCTATTTCCGAGGACGAGAGCACGACACATCCCAGAGCAGCACAGAAGAGACTTTCCATAAAAGATGCATGGGACGAGGTCATTCTGAACATGCCCTCTCTGTCTCTCTCGGGAGCGGGTTAACTTGGCGCTTAAGTGTCTTGAGTGGAGTATTAGGCAATCTTCATTACCACACAGGGCTCGCCTAACCTCTCAAAAGCAGAAGAACCTTTCAAAATGTAATAGATTAATAATGGTTGCCCTTTGTTTAAACCAAAGACGCAGACAAAGTGTCTCCAAGCCTACAATGTTTTTGAGTGACACATCCCTCCTGAGTCTCAGCCAAGCTGTTCTCACTAAATGGCTCTTTTTGTAATTTGTTTTCAGGGTGGAGTCAACATGTGCAAGGCAAGGCCCGCATGCCATTTGGGGACTGCATCGTGCAGGAGGCTAGTCTGGCTGGAGCTCCTGCAGTCTATCAGTGGAGCCATCAGGAAGCCCCAGTGTGCATCTGTGTTGCTGATGCTTTCATGAGTTTGGGGCAAAGACTCCCAGAGCAATAATGGAATTGACGCTCCTGTTGTGGACAAAGCAGAAGTTTACGATCTTCTGGAAAGATAGGGAACTATATGGTGTCCTTTGTGCAGCAGCGTTAGGCAAGCAGCACTTTGCTAAACTGGTTTTAGAAGCACAATTGGTTCAAGGAGATATTCTGATACCATCTCAATGGCTCCATCACCTTCCGTAATGCATTTATTTGTTAGATTTCTATCCCACTTTTCTCTAGGAGCATTAAACACTTCTCTCTCCTGTTTTCCCATGGATAGATGAGGCTGAGGGAGATTCCATCCATGGACCCCAGCCCACCTAAGTCCCAAGCCCAGCACCTGATCTACTGCACGGTAATGGCATATACTGTATGACCCTTTCCCAAACATGGAGTGTGCGTGTATGGAATCTTTGAGATACACCATTAAGTGTGGCTTCTACTTGTATACATCAAAGGAAGCAAAGCCCACCATTCTCAACCTAGACAAATTACTAACACAACATGCAACAGCCATTTTAGGAAGTCAGGTCTTTCTGCTGTAGCTTTGTGTCTCTCATCAGCAGAATGTTGCATCAAAATGTCAGTGCTGTGGATCAGATAGAAGGCAGCCCTCTGAACCCCAAACATCCCAAATTGTGCTGTATCTTTTTTTGTTTGTTTGTTTGTTTGTTTGATAGTAGAATGGTTTTTGGCATGGAGAGAAAAACAAGGTCTACCATTTCCACCCCTATCAGTCCCAGTAACAACATTGGAAACATTGGAAATATTCCCTGCTGCCCTTAGAAACCAATAAAAAGATAAGTTGCCCACCTCTGCCCTAGCACACTGTCAGAGAGTAAAATATAAGGACGCACACAATTACAGAAAAGTTTATAAAGGCCATTAGCTGCCTTTAAGAGCACTCCAATCTACTTTCTCAGAAGTAAGTCATGCTGACTCAGAATGCATTCTTTTACAGACCTTACTCATTAGGCGGGCATGAAGGTGGTTAAGCTAACATAGACCTTTGCCACAACCAGGCAAGTTTTATTTTTATTTTTATTTACTGATTGATTTGATTTATCAATCGCTTACAAGATAATAGATATAAGTATAAACATGAGTAAGAATACAGAAAATAGGTACGAATAAATGGGGACAATAGGACAGGGAAGGTAGGCATGATTGTACACTTATGCACGTCCCTTACAGATCTCTTAGGAATGGGGTGAGGTTAATAGTAGATAGTTTAAATTACTAGCTTTATCACTACAATTATTATTTAGATGATGCAGGCTAGTTCCCTGGAATGTTCCTTGCAAGCTAGCAAACCAGATACTGCTCCATAACAGTTAAATGCATTGTTTTATTATTTGTTGAGCTTAACTGTTGTTTATTGTACATGGCATATGATAGACCAACATTGCATGATTAAGCTGGTGAAAGAGTTGCTGAATCTTACAGTGAAAACAGCCCGGGTGAAGAACTCCTATATTTATTTCCATGTACAAAAGAACACTATTGAGTATCTGGACAAGAGGGATGATCTCCTGGGAAAGAGACTTTTGTCTTCTGCTGGACAGAGAGGGGGGGTGAGAGAGGGGGCAGAGGGAGAGGGAGGGAGAGAGAAGGAAAGAAGGAAGGGAAAAGAGAGAGAGAGAGAGGAAGGAGAGAAGGGAGGAAGGGAGGAAGAGAGGGAGAGGGAGGGAGGGAGGGAGGGAGGAAGGAAGGAAGGAAGGAAGGAAGGAAGGAAGGAAGGAAGGAAGGAAGGAACTCTGTAAATGGAGAGAGGCCAATTCCACATTATAGCCTAAGCTGCTTTCTTCCCAATGAAAGCAAATCTTGAAAATTAATCTTTCAAAGTGACAAACCAGTCACCATGGGACATGAATAGGCTTCTCTTTGCTACCAAGAAAAAAACTGAATTCCAGG
Organism: Notechis scutatus; assembly: GCF_049901735.1. Classification (NCBI taxonomy): domain Eukaryota; kingdom Metazoa; phylum Chordata; class Lepidosauria; order Squamata; family Elapidae; genus Notechis; species Notechis scutatus. Next base: position 19,745,016 of record NC_142025.1, read on the forward strand.
CTTAGGTCAATCGTAAAATGTAGGTTTAGTCACCTTCCCAACATAGAAATTTTCAATTTAATAGCTAAGCAGAATTTCATGGAAGCAAAGGCCTATTTGTATCTTATCTCCATCTTTATGAGGTCAAACTTTGCAAATTCTTTCTGGTAGTTCATGGCTTAAAAGATTCTCATGCCAGGCTTCATATTGTCAAAACAATGACTGTAAGGTTTTCTAACTGTTATTATTGTGGCCTTGTTTGTTTTGGGTTTTGTGGTGATAGGGAACTTTTGCATTTTGTTTCTATATCCTCTACTGATTTTGGGTTTTTGGAAGGCCTGGAGGAACGTTGTGCATGGAGTCGCGATGGGTCGGATACGACTTCGCAACTAACAACAACAAAAGTCTCCAAACAGCTAACTAACTAGGCCTAAAATTAAAATATCCCAATACAGGATGCATGTAGATATTAGTTTTCAACATTATGTGAGCAATGCAGGAAGGAGCTATAATTTAACCCTTGTCATGCTGCAAAAATAGAATGAAATTCAGCTCAAACATTTGCTTGCTATGCCAATGTGATTTTTGAATCTGACTGAAATCCAAAAGGCATATGAAATGCTTCAATATTAACTGCATGAAATTGTGTTGCAGAAGTGATTAAAGTATTATATCAAAAGTTTTACACATTGCTAAGCAATTTGTGTCTTGTATTGCAACTTTAAGACTTTTATATTCACTTTATTAATATTTATTATTTGATACAGTTTGTCCTCACTTATTGGCCACAATTGGAACTGGCAACTCACTAAACATCACAGTCAGTAAGTGAAAAATTATGTATCTGCTCCAGACTTAAGATTTTCTCTTCCATTTCCATTGTTAAGTGAATCAGTTTGGTTGTTAAGTGAGACATCATGTGACTGTTACTTACAATTTCCTACCTGCACTCTCCATTAATTCTACATGAGTTCCTGTATTGTATTTATGACTTTTCTCTAAGATTCTTAGAGGGAGAACATAAAATCTTGGCCCCATATTAGTCCAGATCCCTCATTAGGAGAAGAGATATCTAAACATCCACATATTTTCACCAATTTTTGGTCATTTTGATAAACAGAACTTTTTTTTTGAATTTCTTTCTGAGAAGAAAATTTATGTGAAATTGTCCTAGGGTGGACATCAGTCCTTTGGCCAGTCCTTTTGGGACATCAGTCCTTTTCTTTCACTGGAGATTGGATTAGAGATAGCAAGCAAGAGATTTATTTCAGTATTTCTCAATCTGGGCAATTTGAAGATGTGTGGACTTCAATTCCCAGAATTCCCCAGTCAGCTATGCTATGAACTTCAACTCCCAGAATTCTGCCCAGATTGAAAAACACTGATTTATTTTGTTTCTCTATCTCTGGTCTGATTTCCTCTTACCGGAACATACTTGGGCCTTTAGCCTACTTCCTGCAAAAAAAAAAAAAAAAATCTTTCTCTTCCCTCACAACTAGGCTAGACACAGCAAAAATGGAGGTTTTCAATTACATTTGGCACTTTCTTCATAAACTTTCCTTTCTGGTGTATCTTAAAGCATCTGTTTTTAGATGTTTTAACGGACGTGATTCTATTTGTGCATCTATATTTTGCTGAAGCTGGAACAGAATGATTTAGAATTGTCCTAAAAGACTCCATGAGAAACAGTGGTTTAATTTACATTGGTGATCAAGGGGGGAAATCCTAATCAAAAGAACTGTTTTGCAATAACTGAAGCAGAAAATAAGTCGCTCCTCACTGAAAGTCTTTAAACAGAAGCTGGATGGCCAGTTTTTAAAGTTGTTGTAGTAGTGGGTTCCTGCACTGAGTAAGTTCTTCCAACCCTTACATGCTCTGATGCAATGTATGAACTAAAAGATTCCAATAACAGGTAAAATTTTCCCTGCAGTGATAAGATGGCCAAAAAATACAGATAGTCCTTGACTTACAACCATAATAGAGTCTGCCCATTACAGTCATAAATCATGACAGTCATAATACAGGTCATCATCAAAACAGGCACTTTCCATTGGCAAGACGACTGGCACAGATGTTTACAGACATATCCGCAGGGTTCATATTATCCTATGTGGTGGACATGCCCAAAGGCAAAAAAATATTGGACAAAAAATACATATATGGACAGAAAAAATGGTAAAGCAGCTCATAGGTCTAAAACCAGAAATATTTTTGCTAGGTATCTTACCAGTAAAATACAATAAAGGGAATGCATATTTAATTTTATTCGTGTTAACAGCAGCTAGAATTATGTTTGCACAACAGTGGAAAAATGAAATGATCCCTACAGAGGAAAATGTAATTTTAAAAATTAGAATGTGCAGAAATTGATAGATTAACACTCAAAATTAAGGAGAAGCAAGAAACTGAATATTTTCTAACATGGGATTTGTTTTATCAATGGCTAACTAGCAGAAATAGAAGTTAGAAAAGCATAAGAAAAGGATTAATTACATGAGGAAGGTTTAATAAAATGGATAAGCAAATACTATTATTATTATGTGATCATCATTAACGTTATGAATATTATTGTTATTATTATGACTACTACTTCTTAAAATTAACTATAACCAGACAACACACTGTTTATGTAGACATTGAAATGTTTATGGTTAATAAAAAAAATTAAACATATTTTTAAATATATTTTTATTTTATTTTTAATATAAAATAAAACATATTTTATAATCTTCTTTCTGGTGTTCATTAGGTGAACCAACATGAATGCTAAGTGAATCTTGAGTCATTAAGCTAATGCCAGTTAAATGTTAGCTACAGCAAATTTTTGCTGAAAACTAGAACTTTGTTTTTAACCAAAAACATTTTAATTTTTAAATAGCTATTAGACCCATAATAGCAGACCCCTACTTTTACCCCTACACATCTTGCTCCCTCCCTGCCACCCTTTAATTCATATTGCTGTACTTTCATTGTTTTTTATTGTTTCATTTTTTAAATTATTTTTACATTTACAATTTTTAAATTTTTTTACATTTTACTATTTAATGACTAATTTAATTTAAATAAATAAAAATAAATAAAATTGTCATCATGTGACCATGGGACGCTGCAAACAGTCATAAATGTGGACTGGTTAACAAGTGTCTGAAATGCAATAATGTGTCATGCCCCTGTTAGAATCTGACTCCAAGTTAGAGGAGGAACAGCCGACAGGGAATGGGAGGTTGTGGAAGAAACTGGGGAAGGCACAGGCCGGCTGGGCATTCAGAGGAAGACCCAGGCCCATCCCCTCTTCATCCTAGGGTATGCAAGGAGGAGCGGATAAGGGAGGAATGTGAATGGTGTGGTCTATGAGGGAGGAAAGGGCCTTGATCCCCTTCATGGGCTGCAGCTCTGAGGACTGTTTAAAAGGACAAACTGTGCATGGGCCAGTGCTGGAAGCAAAGCGTGAAAATATTTCTAGTTTGTCAGTTCTTATCTGAGTCTGGCATCCTTCCCAGTGTATTTCACTATCTGTGGACGTCTTCAAGCCCTTATCCTGCTTTGTCTCATTAATTACTTCAGTGTGGTTTGTGTTGTTTTTTTCTGTTTATAATTTATATGTATTTTTAGTTTCAACGGAAGTTCTTCCTTTTTGCAACTGTTTGTGGGGAGTTTTTTTTCTCCAGTCAATGATAATTGGACATTTCAAGCCAAGTTGAAGGAATTAAAGGGACTTCGCCTGTCTTTGTGACTTTGTTGCTTTTGTCTCCTACCCTGGGTCATCATATCATGTATGCCAAGAAATGTGGCTGTCAGAACTTTAAAACCGGTTATAAGTATCTTTTGGGAGGGTCTGTTGTAACTTTGAATGGTTGCTCAGTGATAAATCAAGGATGTACCTGTATGCGATTAGCTTGTCTTTCATTGTTCAACCATTTTCCCATCTCCCTAGGCCCCTGGCCTCCTAAAAAAAGACATTGTGAATGAACAGAGGAAGGGAAACGGAGCCCTTATATTATGTGAGATTCATCTTTTCAGATCAGGAAAACAGTCGTGTCAGGAAACTTTGCAACAGGAAACTTTGCAACATCATGGTAGCCATTTCCACTACCTCCAGATGTGCCACTAGGTCAGGGGTGTCAAACTCAACGCCCACTGGCCAGATCCAGCTGATGGGATGCTTAGATGTGGCCTGTGGGGCCACCCTGGAAACAGCAAAAGGACCGGCCCACGGTGCCTCTGCCAGTAAAAAAGGAGCTTGGGACAGCTGTGCGCAGCCCACCTGGGCTCCATTTTCACTGGTAGAGGGCTGCAGGATGTTGAGCTGCCCATCGGCCATCCCGGCCATGCCCACACACCCCTGAGGTCAAACACAACCCTGATGCTGCCCTCAATGAAATTGAGTTTGACACCACTGTGCTAGGAGAAACTCAAAAATCCTTTTCAAGCACACTGAGTAAAGTAGACTATCAGAAGGTCCTTTGCAGGGATGCAAAACATTGAGAAGTTGCTTAGCTTGAATAAAAGTCTCTTCCCATTACACGCAACCAATGAACCAATGTCTTTCCAGAGGCTTGGGATATTTATCTGAGATAGTGAGTGTCCAGCAAAATTGAACCTTGAAGCTAAGATAAGTATTTTCTTTCATACATGGGTCTGATATGTGGATAAGTGATTATATTAGACTGGGTAAAATGGCCTGCCTCGTCTTTCCAAGGCATCTAAATTTGGTCTCTTTAAATAGAATGCACCGCACTTTTATAGATTACATATGTATTCCTAGCGGCTTACTGACAGTTCAGCCGAGTTGGGGGCAAAGATATCAACTACCCTGCAAACTCAGTAGCAGGTTAGCCTTTGAAGCTTTTGTTTGACAGGGATGCAGTTATCACTGACCTTGACAGAAAACATTTCAGAGTACACACAGAGCGGCATTCAGGGTCTGTGCACACAAGCTTGCCTTCCGTAACCTCAGAAACACAAGCAGAGCAGAATTATGGTAAGTGTATAAACAATGAGGTCACAAGGTTAATGTCTACTTAAGCCATTCCTGAAAATACCCATCAAACAGGAAAACTGGCAGATTGAATGGAGGTCCCCTTAGAACAAGATCAAGACAAACAAATCAAACAAAAGTTTGATACCCCTTCTTGGAGAACTGATCAAAAATATATACCTATTTTTTCATTTTAAATTGTTAAGGATTACTATAACAGCCCAAGAATCTTTAATCTATTTTTATTTACTTCTAAATTGCTTCAAATCAATAGAAAAGGAAGGCCTGTTCAGATGTTGTATTTTAATAAAATAGATTTGGCTGAACTGTCAACAGCTAGAGGGTATATGAAATTAGCATTGGGCTAATGTCTGTAACTCGATCTGGAATTGGCATAATTGCTGGCTTTCCCAAAAACTCTTAACAGTGGAGAAGAAACTTGCTTGGTTCATATTTAAATGCAAACTAACTACATTTTTCAACCAACACAGGAATCAAAGAAGAAATTACCTTTAATATTCCCTCTTCAATTTTTGTAATGCAATTTATTCATCCAAGGAGGAAGCCTGCAGAAACATGCATAATGTTCTGAAAATAATGTGCAAAACCACATTAGACTGGGAAGTATTTGCGCAAAAAAAAGGACATTCATTAGACAAAATTGCAAACAAAAATATGTCTGGAAGAAAATGATTCCAAATACTATTTATTTATTTTTGAATGCTTTCAAGCCGCTTCAGTCATTCAATGCCCATTGTGTGTTTCAATGAGAGCAGAACAAACCAAACTGAGAATCCAAATGGACCGATTGGATTATCTCTAGACATAGTCCCGGCTTCCCAATGCTGCTCCCTCCCAAGCATGTAATTTTGGTGCCTTGAAAGGTCACCTCAACAAAATATGTCAACAAAGATATGTGTCATTCTCTTCAAGCCTTATTGATGAGAGAAACCAAAAAGTCCAAAAATTCCTGACTGGAAGGTTCTAGTTGGAAAAGAAAGAAACAAATATGGCTTATCGTCTAGTAGAAGTAAGCACGCATCTTATTTAAATGTTTGCGTGATGGAAATAGCTAACATTGCTTTCATCATCTGGGTTTGTTTGTCTATGTGATTTGTCATGGCCCTCACGATCAATGTGAATCAACCCCCAGTTGACTAAAAGTACATGTTGCAAGGATAGCTAGAGCTGTATTTCCAAGCTTGGTACCAGGACAATGTAATAATATTCTCCAGCAGGGTTTCAAAATGTGTGCAACAAAGAGTTTTAAATAATTAAAGACTTCAGGGAAGGTTGGAGTCAGAACCATGAAACGTGTCCCCAACACATACACACACACACAAACACACACACGGTATTCACTGGTCCAACAAACCTAGAAACGCAAAATATGTAGCAGTCTTTATCAAAATATGTAGCAGTTTCAAAGAGATAGACGTGTGCTTTAAAGAAAGAAAGAAAGCTCCAGTCGCTCTCCCCTCTGTCTCCTGCAAAGGGATATAAATTCTTATCTAGAAGCTGCTCATGTCTAACTGCCCAGTTTTCCCAGAACAGTTTACTTTGGCTTTGCCTCTCTCATTAAATGATGAGATCATAGGAAACGCCATCTTATCACTTTGCCTTCTATTTACATTTTTCCTAATGCTTTGGCTTTTTCCATCCAGTCTTCCCCCTCCTTCTCCTTCACTCCAAAAACAGGGGGAGTCATGTCAGACTCATCCATGGCCTCATGCATCACTTGGGAACCCCATCCTGTGCCTGGCACACTGATACCCTGCCCCTCTCTGCAGATACAGAGCAAAGCAAAGGCTCCACTCCTGTGGCAGGAACCAAAATGCAGAGTGTTTGTCCCTTTAGCCCAGTTTGGCCAACTCTGATGGGCACCCTGGCAAGCAGAGCTTGCCATTTCTGTGAAACTACTACCCAACCACAATTTCAATAGGGACATGCTTGAGGCTGAACCTTCAGGTTGAAGGCTCTAATTCTGAGCTAGAGGGTCTCTCTTCCCTTAGGAGGAATCTAATAAATTCCCCCCATCTATTATCAAAAGCAATGAGTTCAGGACCCGATATACACACACTTCTTGGTGATTTCAATCTACCTCATATTGACTGGACCCTAAATGACTGTACAACTGAAATCATACACACAACCTTCTATAATGCTATTACAAATCTGGGACTGGAACAACTAGTAACCAACAACACTAGACTAAACAACTGCCTCGATCTCATCTTCTGCAATAGTTTGAATTTAATTTACGGAATACAAACTAAAGAACCCTTTTCCAGTAGTGACCACAATATGATTGACTTTTGTCTCAACATACGTCCACACAAAAATCACCACAATGATGTAATCCCCAGTTGTAACTTCAAAAAGACAACTATGATCTTATAGACAACGATCTCTCATCCCTTGATTGGCAATCTCTATTCACTGGATGCAATACTGTTGAAGACCATTACAACATATTTTTACTTGAAGTCAAAAGAGTCATCAAACTATATGTTCCAACAACAACTCCCAAAACAAAACAAAAAGCAGATTACCCATATCAATAAGGAAACTTCAATCCAAAAAGAGATCACTCTGGCGGAAAAACAAATCTGGTCACGTTGCCAATTTCAAAAACCGATACAAAAATTTATGCCACCAGATAAAGACCGAATGCACCAATTATCACATTAAACAAGAGGAAAACCTTCTAAGCACCAATTCCACCCGTGCTTTTTACAATTTTGTAAACAACAAACTAAAAGACTCAAGGTCCATCCCTCCCTTGATAGGACCTGATGGTAAAGACTGCAACGACGACACCATTAAATCCAACATCTTTAACACATTCTTCGGCTCAGTATTTGTAAACAGCAATGGATCATGCCCAGTATTTCCTAGCCGCACCACAGATAACAACAATGATCTAATACATATCGATTTCACAGAAGACAATGTTGAAAAATCACTACGCAATCTAAAACCATCTCTATCTATTGGACCGGATGGAATATGTGCCTACTTCTTAAGAAAGCTATCCACTGCCATAGCCAAACCTCTAAGCATAATCTTTGAAAAATCTTTCAGAACCAGCTCCTTGCCTAACCTATGGTCACAAGCCACAGTCATCCCCATCTTAAAAAAGGGAGACCCAAGCCTAGTTGAAAATTACAGGCCAATCTCCTTATGCTGCGTCACCTGTAAAGTCATGGAATCAATTATTAACCAATCCATTATCCTCCACTTAGAGACAAACAACCTACTCTCCAATAAACAATTTGGTTTCAGAAAAAAACTATCCTGTAATCTGCAACTCTTACACTGCAAAAACATATGGACGACACAACTCGACCAGGGCAAAGCAATAGACGCAATCTACATAGACTTCTGTAAAGCCTTTGATTCAGTGGTACACGACAAACTACTCCTAAAAATAAAATCCTATGGTATCTCTGGACAACTGAATAACTGGACAGAAGCATTCCTGTCAAACAGACAACAAATGGTCAAAATCGGGAGCGTCCTATCAAATCCAGTACCTGTCAATAGTGGTGTCCCCCAGGGCAGTGTTCTAGGACCAACTCTCTTCATACTCTACATAAATGACCTCTGCGATCATATTAAGAGCAATTGCGTTCTTTTCGCTGATGATGTAAAGCTGTTCAATACCACAGACAATACTGCTACCCTTCAAAAAGATCTCGACTATGTATCTGAATGGTCAAACAAATGGCAACTTCAAATCTCAACAAATAAATTCTCTGTCTTACATATTGGCAAAAAAAATCAGAAAATAAAATACAAGCTGAATAGTCAAGAACTTGTTGATGACCCAAGCTCTGTAAAGGACCTTGGAATACTCACCTCTAATGATCTAAGTGCTAGAGCCCACTGCAACTACATAGCCAAAAAGGCATTAAGAGTTGTTAACCTAATCCCACGTAGCTTTTTCTCTGGTAATATCACACTACTAACCAGAGCATACAAAACATTTGCTAGACCAATACTCAAATACAGTTCATCAGTCTGGAACCCTCATTACATATCTGATATTAGCACAATCGAGAAAGTCCAGAAATATTTCACAAGGAGAGTTCTCCACTCTTCTACTCGTTGTAGAATACCTTATGCCACCAGACTTGAAATTCTAGAACTAGAAAACCTTGAATTACGCCGTCTTCGGTCTGACTTAAGCATGGTATATAAAATCATACATTGCAATGTCCTACCTGTCAATGAATACTTCAGCTTCAACCATAACAACACAAGAGCACACAATAGATACAAACTCAAAGTAAACCGCACCAAACTTGATTGCAGGAAATACGACTTCAGCAACAGAGTGGTCAACGTCTGGAATACTCTACCCGACTCTGTAGTCTCTTCCCCAAACCCCAAAAACTTTAACCTTAGACTGTCTACTATTGACCTCACCCCTTCCTAAGAGGTCTGTAGGGGGCGCATAAGTGCACCAACGTGCCTACCGTCCCTGTCCTATTGTTTCTCTTATTCTTTTATTTTTTTTATATGTACCCATTTCATGTATTCACAACTATGTATACGCTTATACTTATTATCTTGTAAACAATTGGCAAATCAAATAAATAAATAAATAAAATAAATAAACACTATTCAAACTGCGCTTCAGATTAGTAAGTTATACCATCCCAGCCACTCATGCCTTATTCTGCAAAATAAAGCATGATTTAGCATTTTGCAAGAATCAGCACTTGATTCTTGCAAAATGCTAAATCATTGTTACAGATTTAGTCTGGACAAACAAAGATGCTGAATACACAAAGGCCTTTCCAGTTTTCACTAATGTGTTGCACTAGGTTCTCAATTTATAATTGATCTCTTAGAGCCAAAGTTATAACAGATCCCCACAAAAGCTAACTACATCTTGATTTCAAAGTTACAACAGTTGCGTGCATACACCCTCAGTAGCATGATCGCATCTGTGGCACTTGGCAACAAGTTCACTTTTATGGCTGTTGGCAATGTTCTAGGGCCACATGACTACAATTTTGAATTTTGTTTTCTGGTTTTCAGCAATTATTTCTGGCAAAAAATCACCCATTGGGAAAATGAATTTACTTAACAGCTGCAGCACTCACATAACAACTGCCACAAAAAATGTTTTAAAATATGGGTCTGGTCACATGATATCCATTTAACAACCACAATATCTAATGACCATAATTCTGGACCCAGTTACGATTGTAAGTCAAAGACTACCTGTAGCAAAGGAAGGCGCCTGGTTGCTTGCAAATTCAAAGGAGAGAAGAGAAGAGAAGAGAAGAGAAGAGAAGAGAAGAGAAGAGAAGAGAAGAGAAGAGTTGAGTTGGAAGGGACCTTGGCAGTCTTCTAGTCCAAACCCCTCCTTAGGCAGGAAACCCTGCACCACTTCAGACAAATAGTCATCTGATCTCTTCTTTAAAACTTCCAGTGTTGGAGCATTCACAACTACTCCCAAAGTAGAGCTAAATCAGACTGATATGGCAAATTCAGATAAGATTCAGAACGACTAACAGAAGTAGGGTCCACAATAGATTTTCGAATCTAGTGATTCAGACTCACCTTCTGAAGAGGTTTGTAATAGAGGAGAGATATCTCATGCTTTCTCTCCTCCTCTTCATTCTATATTGACTTGCTCTGGACAGAAGAGAGACAGAGTACAAATTATTGAGGAGGAATTAATGCTGATGTGCTTAAGTTTTGCTTAGATAATGGAATTCAACAAAAACTGAAAGGCTACAAAATGGCCCATCTCTGCTATAAGAAGATATCTGGACTAAATTAACACTTCTCAAAATATTCACCTGGTGGAATGGGAAAGGTCCCTCAACTACTTCTCCTTAGCAAGCAGTGATTTGCACAGAGAATTAAATAACTCTGAATCAGGCCAAGTTTGAGTTTTCTTCCCTGCTTCTGACTGCATCCACTGTTTGTTTACAAGACGGCAAGGCCTTTCAAGTATGTGTATCTTGGCCAAAGTTGTATTTTCCATTATGGAACTAGTTCAGAGCTGCCCAGGTTGAACAGTTGCAACACGAGCATGGAACATGGCTGGGTGGGGAATTTGGGGAGCTGAAGTCCATACAATTTAAAGTTGCTGAGATTGAAAAACATTGATGTAGACCCCCCAAGTCTTCAGTTTGTTGAGCCTGACAGAGATTTCAAATTGTTTCTATCCTCCAAACACTTACTATATGAAAATAATTTAATAAATACTACTTAAACTATTTGTACTTATAATAATAATAACAGTGAATAGTCTCATCAACTCTTGGAGAGCTGATTTAGACCTAGCCCTATTGACACACCAAAAGGAAATGAATATAGAACTGTAACTGTTTTTATTGTAAACTTGGGGGGGGGTTGTAAGTGGTGGTTCTGAACCGTTTGATGAGGTTTGCCATTTGCGTATACTTCTCTCAAAGACATTAAATCTGTTTATTGGACCATGGAGATTTCCAGCAGGAGGAAAAAATAATTATAATAAAGCACATTATATAAATCAAGAGAGAATCCTGTAGTTATGGGGTTTTTTCCAGACACTGACATTATGAACATTGTTGGACTTTTTTATTTCAAGAAAAAAAATGGTGTTGAGAAGATCTGTAAATAAGGCTTTATTGACATTGCAGTAAAACATGGTACTTCAGATTAGCTTAGATCATACAGAGTAAATTAATTTTTACCAGAGGAGCCATGGAAGTCCAGCTCAGCCTATAAACCCTTAATCAGTTTGGGCTTTAAATACCTAAGCAAATACTTTTAGACTGTACAAATAACTGTAAGAGCTTTTACAATCGCAGTTGACTATCTAGATGGCCTGGCTGGCAGACTTACTGACGGAGAGAGACATTCCACAAGCCGTAGACTCTAGGAAAAGATAATTTGGCGGGTAGGTATAAATGAAGACACACACACACACACACACACACACACACACAAGCTTCTGCAGATTTGGATGAGCCCCAGAATCACATCAGGAGTTGCCAGCAAATTACAATTCTTGGGTAGGGTTCACAGGTGCTGTTAAACGATCGTGTTGTTTGCTTGATTATGGATCCATACAGGTAGCCATAGACTTCATTACTACTTAACTTAGCAACTGTTTAAAGTATTTACCGCTCAGATTTGAGGTTCTGGCAGTTCCCTCCCTTCTGGATCACATGACCTCTCTTCAGACGCTTAGCAACTGTAATGCATTTATAGCAGTGGTGGGATTCAAAAAAAATTACTACAAGTTCTGTGGGTGTGGCTTGGTGGACATGGCTGGGGAAGGATACTGCAAAATCCCCATTCCCTCCTCACCCCACTAACCTGCTTTCCAGCTCTGTTCTCCAGCACAGGGCAACAAAAGAAGACGCAGCCAATCAGCTAAGATGGGTGTAGGACTAGTCAGAGGTGGTACTTGTTGGTTCTCCAAACTACTCAAAATTTCCGCTATCGGTTCTCCAGAACTGGCCAAAACCTGCTGAATACAACCTCTGATTTATAGCCATTTGTAGCATTCCAGGATTACATAATCACATGATGTTTTGCCAAAAACTTGAAATTACTTCCGGTTTTCAGAAAAACTAGCCCCTTAGCAGACATTGCGTAGTGTAAGAGATGACCAGGCTGAAGGAAGGGGTCAACTGCAACATCATTTTGGAGTCCTTTCACACCATGAAATATCCAGCCCTCTTTGAATTCCTCTTACCTACTGCCAACTTGCGTTGGCTGCTAGTATTTGAGATTCTTGAGGAGAGATAGCATAGAATAAACTTGTACTCATTTGAACAACCCCTGCTCCTTTCTTGCACCCAACACCTTAATGATTGCAATTTTGGCTTAATGACCACTATGGCAAAGATCGTAAACTTGGGTTGGTCATGTTTACAACCATCATGACTATGGCTATAAGGGGTAGGATCCATTGTGATTGTAACTTGAGGATGTACATGTACAGTATCTTCTGTGAACTCAGCCACTGTGATTTGCACGCCATGATGAAAACTGAGCTATTCCAACTGAGTATTAGTTTGGGGGATTTAATCTTGCTTAATTTTCTTGGATCTCCCAAAATTTATAATTCAGAGACTGTGGAAGAGGACAATCTTTGACAGGACACACTACTTTCTAATAAAATTATAATCCCCATAGTTCCCCATGAAACCTCTGGATACCAGCCTGCTTAATACTGAGGTGAAAACAGCACAGAAATATTACCTTCATTAAAAATCCCCCAGCAAATTTAAGCAAAGGCAGCTCAGACTGTTCATGATTATGCAAATTATCCCTATTTCCCTGTGGAATTACCCCCTTCCCTTAAATGCCTTAGAGTTAAAATGCAATGTGGCTTTTTGTTATTGTTTTAAGGAATCGGCTTCTCTGTTTCAGAAACAGGCACAAATCTTTCTGAAGATGAGAGAAAAAGAATTAAGCTGCCTTTAAAGAAAAAAACAAAAACAAAACAAAAAAAACCCCACAATCAGCATCAGTTGCAGGCCCTGCTGATGGAAAACCCATAGGCAGTTTAATCCAAGTTAATTGAGTAGCTCCTTCTTCTGTCAAGTGTGTTCTGCATTCATAGGTCATTAATACAGATTTTTCACCAGTCTGCTAGAGATACCTGTTGCCTTCCATCTTCCCCCGCTTCCCTCTAACATTTTACCCTATTTATAGTGCTGCCTTTGCCAATTACAGGTTAGCTTTCTATCATCTGACTCTACTGTTACCAGTTAGCTACTTACTTACTTACTTACTTACTTACTTACTTACTTACTTACTTACTTACTTACTTACTTATGAATCATGGTGGAGCAGTGTTTAGAATGCAGTACTGCCGACTACTTCTGCTAACTGCCAGCTGCCAGAAGACAACTCTGGTAACAGCATGTACATCTTCTCAGATTGGCTTTCATAGTTTTAAAACAAAGACTACATCAAGTGTATTTACTCTGTGCAAATAAGAGATATCTTTTTTGGAATCCTTCAGAAGACAAAATCCAATGTTCCATCTGCAAAGGTTTTTTTTTTTTTTTGGACTAATGACTGTAGGCTTCTCTCTCACTCCCATATAAAGTGCTCCTGTCCAGCAGAACCCAACAGCCTTTAAAAAAAATCCTAGCAATTTTAAGGACAAAATTTATATATAAAGCAAAATATATATAAAGCAAAAAAGAAGTGATCACACAAATTCCAGCTTTCCATGCCCTCCGTACATGCCCCAGTGGACTAGTGAAAGTATTCTGTCATTACTGAGATCCGGCTGTCGCATCTTCTCACAGGTCATGCAACAGTTCTCAAGACCTGTGACGGGCACCATGCATTCCAAGTCTAGCTTAGCCATTTGTCCTTTTTTGGAATGATGTCCATGGAAGCTGTAGTGCAACCGCGAGAGCATCTGTTGCCGCTGGTCTTGCAGTTGCTTATTTTCACTTCTGAGCATGCGCAATGCGAGCATGATGAGAAGCACCAAGATCAGTCCACCTGCGATGGGGACAGCAATGACAGCAGCCCTGAACCACAATTCTTTTGAAGAGGTAAGTTCCTGAACTTTAGTGAGGAGGTTTCGGCTGTTGTCGTGTTGGTATCTGCTCCCTTGTCCTGCAAAGAAAGAAGGGGGTGAGGGGTGGAGAGAAGAAGCCACAATGCTAAATATTCTAGAAAAATGCCATCATTACTCCCCATCATTTGAAATCATAGGTATTAAAGGAGATCCTTGATTTTTTATAGTAATGGAGACAACACACTACCAGCCTCAAGTTGTAAAGCAAACCATTATAAGACCCTGCTTTTTGCAGCAAATGTGGTGGTCATTAAATGAACCTATTGTTTTCAAGCCAGAAGTAAATCATAAAAGAAGAATCATAAACTGTGATTTGTTGTCATAGAAATAGCTAGTTTATATTATTATGAGCTATCGTGGCACAGTGGTTAGTGTGCGGTACTGCAGGCTACTTCTGTTGAATGCCTGTCTCGAATCTCACCAGGCTCAAGGTTGACTCAGCCTTCCATCCTTCCTGAGGTGGGTAAAATGAGGACCCAGACTGTTGGGGGAAATTTGCTGATTCTGTAAAGCATTTATAGAGGGCTATAAAGCACTGTGAAGTGCTATTAATAGCGCTAATAAGTGCTATTGCTATTTATTTATTCATTTATTATTTCCCACCTTTATTATTTTTATAAATAATTCCTAAGGTGGGACTAAAACTCAGTGTCTCCTGGCAATTCGCTCTCATGTCTGAAGTAGGACTAAAACTCTGTCTCCTGGTTTCCAGTATGGTGCCTTCACCACAAGGCAAAGGAGGCCCATGTAAGTAGGCTTCATAAATTAATCAAATAAAAGCATAATTCTCTGGATGTGCCTTTCAATGTATCTTTATAGCAATAGCGCTTAGACTTATATACCTCTCCACAGTGATTTATGGCCCGCTCTAAGCGGTTTACAGAGTCAGCATATTGCCCCCAACAATCTGGATCCTCATTTTAATGACCTTGGAAGGATGGAAGAATGAGTACAATTTTGAGCCAGTCGGGATCGAACTCCTGGCATTGAGCTGAATTAGCCTGAAATACTGCATTCTAACCACTGCGCCACCACGACTCTAATTATACAACTACAGTTTCTTTAAAACAAATATATGAGTAAATAAAAATGAAACATCAGCCAATGTTCATTGGGTCTCCCTCGCCTACAAGCCAGGAAGACAGTAAAATAAAATAAAACAATCCACAGGGCTTTATCATTCTACCTGCAGCCATTCCACTTCTGGACATAAGCCGCTTCTCATTATAATGCAGACTGGTAAAAAAAAAAAAGCCGCATGGTTTGAACCAGAGCCATTCCAGCAAACGACAGACGAGATTTCCTGACTCTTGGCAGTTGTACCTTAGAATTAGATGGCTATAAATATACGGGACCATCAGCACAACTCCATGCTACATTTCAGCTTTGTTTCCTAAAATGCAATTTTGAAAAGCACAGAGGATGGCAAGATCTCCTACCCCTCCCATCTGTCCCTTTGGTAAGAGGAAGTTATTATCTGCGATAAAAGCCATTGTTGACATTAGAAATACAGATTCAAGGACCCAGACGGGAAATTTAATAAAAAGAAAACAAATGTCAGAGGGAAAGGAGAGGCTAACAGTATGCCAAAGCAAAGCCAGATGCAGTCGTAAAAATCTGCCCCCGGGCGAACTGGGGGTGCTGCCTTTTGGGCCTGGATTCGTGGCTGGCTTATTCATTGCCTGGGACAGGAATGATGATGATCAGACAGAAATGGGGGGCGGAGGAGGCATCAAAGGGGGATGGGGTGGACTCATGCCCTTGGGCTCCAGAGAAGCAAGGATCATTATGTCTCTCAAGTTGATGTATGGTGTCACTCAGGGAGGGAAGATCAACCAAATACACATTTTTCACCTTGTGTGGTTTCACAAAGTCTTCCCTGATTCACTTTCCTTCTCGGTGCCCCTCCCCCCCACAACCCCCCCTTAGCTATTCCTTTATTAAGAGCTTCTGTACCCAGAACTCTTAAAATCTTAAAGGCGGGCTTTCCCTGAGGAAAGTACTAACAGCAGGAGGCTGATGGTTTCAAATATCTCCCAGTCTTTATTGCATTTATGTCTCTTGCATTCCTACCAGCAGATCAAGGCTGAGCCAAAGGTTCTTGGGGCCCCATTTGCAGTTATGCATTTTATCCCCAAACAATCCTGACAGGTAAATTAGAGAGGGGGGAAAAAAGAGAACAATTCTCTTCAGATCATCCTGGCTGTGCTGGGATTTGAAAATGGCTCCCTTCATCATAAAGTAGGATGAATTTTTTAATTTAATTTTTTTTATGTTAAAGGAGATAGGCTAACCTTCGAAGAAAGAATTTCCTAGGGCAAACTCAGGGGTGGGATTCTACCGGTTCGGACCGGTTCTATAGAACCGGTTGTTATAATTCTGCACAGTTAGGAGAACAGGCAAATCATGCCCCTGACTGGCCCCACCCCTCTTTGCCCGTCCCTTCCCTCCCTGCCCAGTTAGTCCTTATTGTGCATGTGCAACATCGCACACATGCCCGACATCGCTGACTGCATTTTCCCCCTTCCAGTCACTCCTTAAGTATTTCTTTCCCCTCCATCCTGATGATCAGTTGTTCCTATAATCAGCTGTGCCGGGATTCCCCTCAATGTCTTACTGCTTCACCCCGCTCCATTTTTGCCATCCTGGGCCCCAGGGAAGCTTCCTGGGAGCAAAAACACCTCCCAGGAGGCTTCCCTGAGGCCCAGAAGGTCCCAAAATGGGGGGAGGGAGGTTGATGCCAAAAAAAGCCACACCCACCCAATCACATGGCCACACCCACCTAGCCAGGCCCACCTAGCCACACCCACAGAATCAGTTGTTAAAAAATTTGAATCCCACCCCTGGGCTAACTACATCCTCCTCCCCCATAAACAAATAATCAAAATAAAATTTAATATTCTTCAAACAAAAAAAGGTATCTTCAAAGTACACAACATACAAAAAGAACAGTAATGCCAACAAAATGCTTTCTTGGCAAAAGAAACCAAATGTTAATTAAAGGGTCTCATGACAACATGAACAAATCACTTATGATGAAAGGCCCGGGAAAATAAAAATGCCTTTGCTTAGTGTTAAAATATTAATAAAGGTGCATGGGGCTACCACTGTGAGGGCCCTGTCAACAAATCCCTAGGTTGTATCTAAGAATAAGGAACTTTGACTTCAGATATTAACATAAAAGTAATGGTGTTTTTCTGATCCTTTCATGCTAAACTGCATGAAGGTAGAGATTTTTGCAAGCTTTGTGGAAACCGTGCATATCAAGACAGGGTCAAAAACAACAAGGCCAGGAATTTAGAAATCTACTTCCCCTGCCCCCACTACAAATTCTGAAATTTTTTGTATTTTGCTATTTTTTTGCCTGAGAGCTGTGATTCTTTTGATTGATTATTCCCATTGCTTAGCAAAATGGTTTTTCTCTCTGTGTTGGGCTGGTTGTGGGGAACTGCAGAAAGAAATGTCATATTATGACTCTAAGATCTTGGGGGGTGGGGGTATGAAACACTACGTAAATAAATCAAATTTTTAAAAAGTAAATTCAACACACCTAACCACACAAAAAACAAATATTAGCAATGCAATTTGGGGGAGGATTTTAGGCCTACAGAAGGCCTTCCAGTTGGTGAGGAAGGAAAAATAAATTATGTTTCCTTTTTTTTTTCAAAAGACACAATTGCATGCCACTACTCCAACTCTGCATTTTAAAGATAGGTCTAAGATACGAAGCCACTCTAGGAGGGCTCTGATGAGAATCACGATTTCCCATCCCTTCATATAAAGAAAACCAAATTCTATTATTTAAAAGTACTTACTACCAGGCAAGCTGGATTATCCCTCATAAATTGCCTTATCCAACTCTGTCTGGGAGCACCTTGCTTTTGCTTGATACTTCAAATAAACTTTACAAAGAATAGCTCTGGATCCAATTATTGAGTGCATTTGCAAGTTGCTTTCTGCATTTGGATCTTAAAAGCGTGTCCATATACATTGGAAGGATAAAAAGTGTGACCTCGATGCACGGCTGGTTCTGGAAAAGATACTGAAATTCTTAAATCCTGAAAATGAGAGGACCAAATTAAATGTTAGATCAGTCTAACACCCCTCCCTTTTTCCTCATTGTAGAGCTTCAAGAAAAAGCAAAGCAGGGGAAATGTATAGTGTTTCTGCCGCTGCTCTAATCCAAAACCTCCTTCTTTTCTCAGGGCTCTAAAATGGTTTGTAAGACTAGAAACCAAGTTTAGAATGAAAAGGATGAAGCTGTTAAGAAGTGGGACAATTAAGCATAGAGTATTGGGCAGGGCGACATCCAGTTCTCACATCTTTTGCTGGCATATTTCTCTGCCCTTAACTTTGACATGGAATGAGTAATTCATTTGCTCAGACATTCTGTTTGCTTCCAACACAGTTTACTTCTTTGGGTTAGCTTCCTACATAAGAGCACAAATAAGAAAGGGCAGAAAAAAGAATTGCCATATTAGAAGATAAAAATATGTAGAACTATTCTTATTTCATTGACATGTAAATGCATACATATTAGTCCAGAGGTGGACAATCTATGGCACCATAGGCCATTGGTAGCATTTCTTTCTCCCTCAAATAATGCTGCTGAATGTTTTGTGATAGCACAACTGATGGTAGCGTTTTACCCCCAAAAAATTAAAAACCAAAGAAATGCATGATTGTATTTTATTTTTTTATTTTATTTTATTTGATTTGATTTGCCAATTGTTTACAAGATAATAAGTATAAGTGTATACATAGTTGTGAATACATGAAATGGGTACATATAAGAAAAATAAAAGAATAAGAGAAACAATAGGACAGGGACGGTAGGCACGATGGTGCGCTTTATGCACGCCCCCTACAGACCTCTTAGGAAAGGGGTGAGGTCAATAGTAGACAGTCTAAGGTTAAAGTTTTTGGGGTTTGGGGAAGAGACTATAGAGTCGGGTAGAGTATTCCAGACATTGACCACTCTATTGCTGAAGTCGTATTTCCTGCAATCAAGTTTTGGTGCGGTTTACTTTGAGTTTGTATCTATTGTGTGCTCTTGTGTTGTTATGGTTGAAGCTGAAGTATTCATTGACAGGTAGGACATTGCAATGTATGATTTTATATACCATGCTTAAGTCCGACCGAAGACGGCGTAATTCAAGGTTTTCTAGTTTTAGAATTTCAAGTCTGGTGGCATAAGGTATTCTACAACGAGTAGAAGAGTGGAGAACTCTTCTTGTGAAATATTTCTGGACTTTCTCAATTGTGCTAATATCAGATACGTAATGAGGGTTCCAGACTGATGAACTGTATTCGAGTATTGGTCTAGCAAATGTTTTGTATGCTCTGGTTAGTAGTGTGATATTACCAGAGAAAAACTTCGTAGGATTAGGTTAACAACTCTTAATGCCTTTTTGGCTATGTAGTTGCAGTGGGCTCTAGCACTTAGATCATTAGAGGTGAGTATTCCAAGGTCCTTTACAGAGCTTGGGTCATCAACAAGATCTTGACTATTCAGCTTGTATTTTATTTTCTGATTTTTTTTTGCCAATATGTAAGACAGAGCATTTATTTGTTGAGATTTGAAGTTGCCATTTGTTTGACCATTCAGATACATAGTCAAGATCTTTTTGTAAGGTAGCAGTATTGTCTGTGGTATTGAACAGCTTTACATCATCAGCGAAGAGAACGCAATTGCTCTTAATATGATCACAGAGGTCGTTTATGTAGAGTATGAAGAGAGTTGGTCCTAGAACACTGCCCTGGGGGACACCACTATTGACAGGTACTGGATTTGATAGAACGCTCCCGATTTTGACCATTTGTTGTCTGTTTGCCAGGAATGCTTCTATCCAGTTATTCAGTTGTCCAGAGATACCATAGGATTTTATTTTTAGGAGTAGTTTGTCGTGTACCACTGAATCAAAGGCTTTACAGAAGTCTATGTAGATTGCGTCAATTGCTTTGCCCTGGTCGAGTTGTGTCGTCCATATGTTTTTGCAGTGTAAGAGTTGCAGATTACAGGATAGTTTTTTTCTGAAACCAAATTGTTTATTGGAGAGTAGGTTGTTTGACTCTAAGTGGAGGATGATGGATTGGTTAATAATTGATTCCATGACTTTACAGGTGGCGCAGCATAAGGAGATTGGCCTGTAATTTTCAACTAGGCTTGGGTCTCCCTTTTTGAAGATGGGGATGACTGTGGCTTGTGACCATAGGTTAGGCAAGGAGCTGGTCCTGAAAGATTTTTCAAAGATTATGCTTAGAGGTTTGGCTATGGCAGTGGATAGCTTTCTTAAGAAGTAGGCACATATTCCATCCGGTCCAATAGATAGAGATGGTTTTAGATTGCGTAGTGATTTTTGACATTGTCTTCTGTGAAATCGATATGTATTAGATCATTGTTGTTATCTGTGGTACGGCTAGGAAATACTGGGCATGATCCATTGCTGTTTACAAATACTGAGCCGAAGAATGTGTTAAAGATGTTTGCTTTAATGGTGTCGTCGTTGCAGTCTTTACCATCAGGTCCTATCAAGGGAGGATGGACCTTGAGTCTTTTAGTTTGTTGTTTACAAAATTGTAAAAAGCTCGGGTGGAATTGGTGCTTAGAAGGTTTTCCTCTTGTTTAATGTGATAATTGGTGCATTCAGTCTTTATCTGGTGGCATAAATTTTTGTATCGGTTTTTGAAATTGGCAGCGTGACCAGATTTGTTTTTCCGCCAGAGTGATCTCTTTTTGGATTGAAGTTTCCTTATTGATATGGGTAATCTGCTTTTTGTTTTGTTTTGGGAGTTGTTGTTGGAACATATAGTTTGATGACTCTTTTGACTTCAAGTAAAAATATGTTATAATGGTCTTCAACGGTATTGCATCCAGTGAATAGAGTTTGCCAATCAAGGGATGAGAGATCGTTGTCTATAAGATCATAGTTGCCTTTTTTGAAGTTACAATAGGGGATTACATCATTGTGGTGATTTTTGTGTGGATGTATGTTGAGACAAAAAGTCGATCATATTGTGGTCACTACTGGAAAAGGGTTCTTTAGTTTGTATTCCGTAAATTAGGTTCAAACTGTTGCAGAAGATGAGATCGAGGCAGTTGTTTAGTCTAGTGTTGTTGATTACTAGTTGTTCCAGTCCCAGATTTGTAATAGCATTATAGAAGGTTGTGTGTATGATTTCAGTTGTACAATCATTTAGGGTCCAGTTAATATGAGGTAGATTGAAATCACCAAGAAGGATAAAAGGGTATGGGCAGGATGCAGCCCATGTTAGTAATGTATTTAGCTTGTTTACATGTTCGATGTCATAATCAGGTGCTCTGTAACATAGTAAGAATCGAATTGTGATATTTGAGGATAGTTCACAGATGATGGTTTCAGGAAGGGCAAGCTCCTGGGTAACTTGGATATTTTTAGATGTAAGGATTTTTTATAGAATATAGCAACACCACCTCCTCGACGATTTTCACGATCTGATCTGTAAACATGATAGTCTCTTACTGTGGTAATGGAGTCGGGGAGAGATGCATTGAGCCATGTTTCACAGACAAATATAATGTCGAAGTTAGCCATATTTAGGAGGAAGAGAAATTCAGGTATTTTATTCACGAGGCTTCTTGCATTGAGTAGTTTGCATTTAAGGCCGGAGTAGTTGGAATTGAGGTAGTTGGGGCGTGCGTGCCTAGTCTTGGGTGATGGTGGATGGGTTGAGGTAGGGTTGTGGTTGAGGTAAAAGCTGAGTATTGGGTTGCGTGGCTTACTTTTGATACAGTCAGCATGGTAGTCAATGTACAGGTCCTTCTCTCCATTGTCTAGACGGTTTTTGAGTTCGATGCGGAGTACACGGGAGCGGGCACGTTGCTGTATGGTTAGGTCAGGGCGGCAATGGAGGTTCTTATGGTTGATGTTGGTTTTGGCGAGTGAGTTTATAGTATAAATGAATTTACGTTTGCTTGATTCATTTTTGCAAATGACCCTGCACAAGCGTGGGGCCACAGAGCCGTCTCTATTTTTGAGCTCACGGTCAATGTGGGAAATGTCAAGTATTTCATCAGCGGAGATGGTTGATGCTTGATAATTTCTGATGATGTTTCGGACAGTTGTGATGTCATCATTGACATTGATGTCTTCTAGACCAAATAAGATGGCGTTTGGACGTTTCCGTTCACGCTCAACGGCTTCTCTGATGAGGATTGGGATATCAATATTTGTCTGGGTTGTGTTTATTTGTGGATTGGGTTTTGGATTGGATTGTGGTTGATTGGTAGAGATGTGGTTTGTAGCTATTGGATGTTCAGGTTTTTTTGCGTTGTGTCTTTTTTTTCAAGGTTGGATATTCTTTCTTTTACGGCGTCCAGGGATGCTACTATGATGTTGAGGGATGTTTTAATGGTTTCGATGGTAGGGGATGTTTCAATGGTTTCGATGGTATCAACTCTTTCAGACAGATCCAGTTTGGGTCTGCATGATTTGCAGAAATATGGAAACTCATTGGATGATTTTAGGTATTGATGGATGATTTTAGGTATTCCGATGAAGCCTTTATGTAACTAGACAAACAATGTGTCTGTCCTTGTATTTGTTGCATGGAAGCATACAACCAAATTACCTGGAGCAGAAACCAGCCTTATAAGCCTTACACATTGTCATTTAATTCCCAGCCTCATGATAAAAAAAAATATTGTAGTGCTCCAAAAGCAGCTATGGACAATCAAATATGATACAAGTTTGGATTATCTCCAGACCTTGCAGTTCAAGATAGAAAGTTTGGTTTTGAAAAGATAGGCATCATATCCATGGATTATTCAAGAATCAAATGTGAGAGTTGTTTTAAATTAGCCATCCTTTGGATTCTGCTTTAGAAATTATGAAACTGAATGTTAGGACCAAGTGTTGTGGAACACAGCTTTGATGGTGTACAGCATATTTGATGTTCTCCAACACACTGTTTTCAGTTTCCATAATATTTAGCAGGCATTGGTTGTGTTGGCTATGGCTTCTGAGAGTTGGAGCCCATACTTTGAAGAGCAGAAGATAGGGGCAGGCTGCTTTAGAGAGTAACATCAGGCATCAAGCTAACTTTGACATATCTATTTAGCAAAAACAAATCAGAAACTGAGCATCAAGTTATTATCCTACAGAACAGCATTATTGGCTGGGAGCTTACACAGGTGTTTCATAAATGAACTTCGAGATATATTGTCCTTCTTGAAAAAGCAGTTTTGTGTCCCACAATTTAATCAATATTACAGTCCAGGAAAACAAGTATCTTACTCATTCCCTTCCCAACTCATATTAAATTTTGGTATTAGGCATAGGTATAATGTATGGGTTATATTTGCCTCTCCACAACTACTAAGAATGTAAACGCTTCAGACTTCAGAGAAGATTTGTTCCCTGTTAGTTTTCCCTTTATGTTTTTTGAGAGGAAAAACAAAATAAGATGTTCCCAACTTCACACATCTTTAATCAACAGTATTTACTGGAATGTACATTTATGGCTCAGTTTTGATTATTTTGAGCATTGTTGCCTACTGAAATTTCATCTGGCCAGAGTCAATAATCAAATGCAGTCAGAACTAAGAACCCACAATTTTTTAAAGAGCAATATGCCATGACTGTTGTTTTTATTCAGATACTTAGGAACAAGTCTTCATTAAAAGAATGAAAAAGAGATGAAATTAATTCTGAAACAGCAGTTAGCTTAGCCACTTTCTCTCTCCTGTAATTATTCACATAATGAGTTTTGGATTTAAAGCTCAGGATCAAAAATGGCCTTAGAACATGCACCCCTCCCTACCTTAGAGGCTCTTTTCCAAGTTGCTGCCCCACCGAAGAAGGCATGAGTCAAGAAGTCCCTGTAATGGACTGTGGGAATAATTCAGGCAGAGAGAAGGAGGAAAATCTACAGCCAGGGAATAATTGGACAAGAAATATCTCAGCCCACAGAAGGAATGGGGTTAAAAAAGCACCTCAGAAGTATCTTCCTCTGTTTAGCAACCAATCAAAGTTCCATCAGTCACCCCTCTCCCCCACTGTCACATGACTGAACTTTGGGTGCTTAGCAACTGGGCCATATTCATAGCTATTTGCCGTGTTGCTTGATCATGTGATATGCTTTACAACGGTTTTGCCCCAAACTGGCATTTACCTCAGGTTGTCAGCAAAATTGTGTCCATAATTAGTTTGCTTAATGACTGTGGCATTTGCTTAACTGCAGTGGCCTCTTTACAAGCACTGGGTTTGTTTAATGACTGCTGCAGAAAAGGTGGTAAATCAGATTGGTCATGTGACTAACCCATTTTTACAACTATCGCAACTTATGCCCCTTATGGGCAGAGTCTATACTGATATAATGATCAAGGGTTATCTGTACTGTAACCTTACAATTAACTAAGTATTCTTGAGGGATCTTTGGTGCTCTCTGAGCTTGGTTGTTTTCTTGTAGACGTTTCATTACTCAAACAAAGTAACATCATCTGTGCTACTGTTAGCATTCATGGTTTTGGTTTCTTGTCCGAATTACCATGGAGAGTTAACATCTTCCCTCTTACCTGAACCTTATTCTTGGCAAATGTATGGAGAGACAGATAAGCAGTAGGTCCCAGCATGTTCTAATCACAGGTACAGCAAACTCTTGGGATACCAGTTAACCAAAGGACAACCCATCGTCCATTGTGCATCCGGTTCTTTATTCACATAAACAAGGAGTCTTTCTGAAAAGATTTGCAGTGACTGGCGACATCTCTCCAGAGATACAAAGAAGCGAGACTTTCTCAGCCCTACCTAGAAATTCATGCAGAGCAGGTTCTATATAAATGAGAGCTTAATTACAAAAGTTCATTAATTATATGCCTTGTAGTCAAGTCAAGCAATTGTTGTTTTTTTTAAATAACCTGGTATACAAGAGATTGGAGTAGAGGAGAAGATTAGCTCTTTCTCTCCAGCAATGATATTAATGACATATTTGCTACATCCTTGTATATTGTGATTTTTAATAGGAAAAAAAACTATGAACAGACTGTCCCAAAGGTGCTTTTTCAAGAGGCATCTTGATCTTCATTCAAGCAGCTGCTTCACTTAAGAAAAGTGAAACATCTTCAAAGAAAAACCAGAAAGTCCAGTTGCTTCTTGACAAAGTACCTTTGGGACAGACATGACCTAGATGACTGAGAATCTCCATAGACATATGAATGGACTGGTACAAGTGATTTTTCATGAGGAGAAAAGAGGAAAATGGAGTAAATACGCTTCTCTTCTTCACAGACTCCAATCCCAAAAGAATCTCAATCTTTTTGGGAATGGAAGAATCAAAAATGGGAAGAAGTTTCTGTTAGATCTGGAGGAGTGGGCGCAATAACGGAAACGAGGCATCTATAGTGACTCAACTCAACACTTTATTAGTGACTTCAGAACAGAGAAGAACAAGGGCAGCAGCAGCTCTTTTATAGAGCTACACAACAACCAATGAAATTGAAGTAACCGCTCTAAAAGCATCCAATCGGTGACGGCCCGTTGTCAGCCAATCAGGTCAGCCAGAATCGGCCAATCACGATTCACTTATCCGCGGGCCAATCAGAAGTGCAGGCTTACAAGCCTGCTGCTGCAGTAAGCTAGTATAGTTTTTGACGAATAAGTTTATTTAGTTCGTAACAGTTTCATATTTGAAACACTAGAAAAATTGCATTCTGTGCAAGCAGCAATTTTTTAAAAAATTCCCATGAAAGGGCTGCAGGCAGTACAAATAACCTTGTGCTCTGTTAGAATGTCACTTTGGCCAAAGCAGTTCTATATGAAAAGCCTTGAGATGGGAGGGGAGTTTACTTGATACTGTGGCTAGGTTTGTGCAACAGTTTAACCAGGTTAGTTAAAGATCTAGCAGTGCATTGCCACAAACTAGGTTAGTTTTCACTTTGGCCAGTTTTTTATAGCTTAGTAAAACCTACCTGATCAAGGCTGTAAAATTAGAAATGACCATTATTAGGGCCACAAAGAATATCACCCATTTGACTGAATTCCAATTCAATTCACTGTATAAACCCACAAAGTAGGTTACTTTAGAAACCATATAAAGAAACTTGTCCAAATGTTGGTCATAACTAATACCTTGAATTGAACCTGGAAGCAATGAAATGGCAATGGCATCCAATGAAACTTTAAATTTATGTTTATAAATGCAGTATGCTCCGTCCCATAATCGGGTAGACAAGGTTGCCCTGACAGACCAATCCCTCTGGAGAAAAAAACATACAATGAAACACATACAACGTAAGTTATTACCTGTGGCAATTTGAAGCACCGAAAATTGCTCACGTAGCCACATTCTGTACCAGCTGAAGCTTATGGATACTTTTCAGGTTGTAGTAGTATAAAATAGGAAACAGGGATATTAGGTTTGTTCACCATCCTGAAATATAGATATACATTTTAAAAAATCAAACAACAATTGATTTAAGAGAGATTTGATACTTATCTGGAGAGGCAATGCGGTAAGGGGGAAAACAGGTCTGCTTGTCACCTGGCGGCTTTACATTTGGTATATATATTGTCCAAAGATCCAAAATCTGATTTATTCATATCTCTTCTTCCAAATAAGGGACTTTCTTAAGAAAATACATTAAATGGAAACATGCATATATTTCTGTTCAAAATGCAGGCCACATTGTAAATCTGTTTCTGCATTTTTATGCCAAGCAGGTATTCTCAAAGTAACAGTTTGGAAAAATGTGGGAAATTTGGTTTACAAGAACTGTAACCTTTTGAGGAAGTTATCTTCCCTGTTTCTTCTTTTTAGAATAAACCCTTGCTGGATTGCTAGCATGTTGGGTTCAGGAATTGAATGTTTCAGACTTCATCTTCCTGCTATTTAATAGTTGCTCATGAGGATGCATGTTAGATGTCTGGCAGCTTACCCCACCCCATCTGCCATTATCTCACAATTGTGTAAGCTATGGCTTCATGAATGGGAACTTCAGCTTGACTTCTAATGTTAAATTATAGTTAACAAGACAAGAATGGGGCAGACCAGCTGAACTAAAATGTAAAACTGAATAAGTATCTGGTTAGAGATTTTTCTTTTTTAAGCTGAATGTTTTAGAGTATCTTGTGACACTGAAAGAAGTAAAGCTACAGTCTTTGGCTCACAGCCTCAAAGTAGGACCACTGTTTTATTAGCTTCATGACACATTCCACTTGGCCTCAGTTTTGTTAACCTCTTTTTTTAGATATATATATATAAAGAAAATATATGCTGAGATTGAACACATGCTGCAAGATTTATATGGGAAGTCAATCCAGGGCACACAGAAGTGAACATTTTCCATATTCTGTGGGTGTATTTGCAACTATCTGTATACTCTCCTGCGTCCTTGAATTATATCTACAACTTCCATTGCTAAGTGACGCTGTTGTTGAGTTGCACCCAATTTTACAAACTCTTTAGCTGCTGTTGCTAAGCAAATCATGGGATTGTTAAGTGAATCATGCAGTTGTTAAGGTATACTCCATTGACTTTGCTTGTCAGAATTCCTCTGGGAAGGTGGTACAATTATCATAAATATATGCTATTTACAAAGCACCCAAATTTTGACCAAATGACTAATGGCTGTAATCATTTTTTTCAGGGTGGTCGTAACTTCAAGTGGTCATTAAACAAATGGTTGTAAGTCTAAGACTATATGTAATACATTTTTAAAAATATACTGTAGAACCTGATTTACTGATAGGCTGCCTGGATTTCAGCCACCGAAGTAACTCTTTTTACATTGAAGTATGTTGTGGAGTGTATCATACATTTCCTCAAATATTAATTGAAATGAAATCCACTGAAAATGCAAGGACTTTCATGAATAGAACAGCCCAACCCTTTAGCTGCTTGTTTCAGTTTCTGTCTAGTAATAGTCAAAAGTGAGGCAATGGGCAATGATGGGCTTGTCCCCCATGTGAAACAATTGCAGTGATGGTTAATATTGAAACCACCAGCCTCTCTTATCTATCAAAATGAGCAATGATGTGAAATAAGGGAACAACGCCGTGCTTAAAACTGAATGTTGAGCAATGTTTCCCAGCCTTGGCAACTTGTAGATGTATGGAATTGAACTCCCAGAATTGGCTGGCTGGGGAATTCTGGGAGTTGAAGTCCATATATTTTCATGTTGCCAAGGTTGAGAAACAACTACTGGTAGCTAATGAGAAGTTGGATTTTTAAAGTGTGCTGTAAATGCCTTGTCTCTGCAAGATTTGTTTTTTCAAAGAACACCCCCAAATAAACCATAAATGGGTCAAAATCTTCATCCCTGACTACTCTGGATGAAAATGAATAGTGGTAACAGGTTTTGTAAACAGGATATCCTTGGTCCATGTGCTACTTGATCCTATGAATTCCAGGCAACAGACAAAGGGGTAAGGATAAAAACTATTGACTTATTCTGTCCTTGTTGTATGAAACATGATGAATTTCTTGTTAGTCCATCTCCTTGCAAAGCCACCCTCTCTGCTTGAAAAGAAAGGTTTCTGAAAAGAGAATACAGAGAGTAACAAGGATTAAGAACAACACAGAAATAACAGCCATCATTATCAAGATGCATCTTTGAAAGATGTTGAATAAGATAAATGTACAGCAATGTTCCTTATTAAATAGTCCTTTTTACCATTAAGTTCTGTCTTTCCCTTACTGAGTTGTGTGGGTATGTGTATGTTTCTGTGTGCTTTACAAATGAATCGGAACACCAACTTTCTATAGAGGCTACTTATAATGTTTACCACTTTGAGCCTTCTTTCCCCCCCACCCCCCAGATTTTTATGGCAAATGTTGCTTTGATTTATTCTATGTATATTTGCACAATTCACTTGTGATACTATCTTTCATAATTAAACATACCCGCACACACCCGCAGCGAAGTATCAGGAGGACATGGAGCTGCTGGACGCCATCCAGTAGTGACACTAAATAACTTATGAAAATGGTTCGTTATGTTTTTGCTGCAACTGAAACTAAATCTGGAGGTGAAAAGACAATCAACAAAGCCGCAATGTTAAGGCTCTTGAAATAGAAAACAGCTGTCTCCAGAGAAAGCGGTGGATAGATCACTTTAGGGAGTAGATAGAGGCAACCGAAGCTGCTTGGCTCCAGCTATGATTCTCCAGACCAAAGAACCTTCAACTGGCTCAAGGCAATTCTCACCTGAAATGTCTTCAAGAAAACAACCAAGTTCAGAGAGCACCAAAGACCTTACAGTTCATCTCTATAAATATACTCTTCTACTGGTACATAGTACCCGTAAACAAAAACACTAAATTCTTTTTTTTTTAAATCCTTAGAAACACGACTACTAAAATGAAATGATGGGAGGAAAAATATCTCCATACACTACCTTTAAATACTTAATTAAATAGCATTAGTTTTAATATAATTAAGTTTAATTCATGTTTTGTATGATAAATATTAGTGAAAAGTCATCTCAGGTACTTACTTATGGCAATAGATACTTTCCTAATCAAAATTCTATACTCTCCAACAAGCAAGTTCATCTAATATGTGCACCAACACCCAATTGATTACACATACCAGTAACTGCTAAGACCAGTCTTCAAATATATATTTGGGGGGGGGGAATCAGTCCAAGTCCAAGTCAAAAAAGACGACAATATTGATATAGGTGTGAAGTAAGATGGCAAAATGCAAAAAAAAAAATGCATGGGGGATGAGGATTGAAAAATCAAAATGATGGCTAAATTAACAGCTCTTGTGAGAGAAATGTCACTGAAGAAATTTATCTACAACTTGAAGCCCTTTGTGGACATTTTTCAGGAGATTCAAAAAATCAAATTATGACATATGAATTTAATGATTGTTTAAACTATGTTTTTTTCCTGTTAATGGCCACTATATTATAGTGCTGAATTAAAAGCTGAATGTGTTTCTTATATCCTTGGAAGAAGAAGGCAGAAGTGATTCTTTGTATATATTTCTGTTTTCCTTTCTTTTTTCTTTATATCTTTCTGCACTTCGATTTCTATCTTCTTTATCCTTATCTCTCTTTTAGATTTTTAGTTTGTGTTCATTTATATTTGTACAGTTTGTAAATATTTTATAACATTGTTATAACAAAGCTTTTGTTATCAGCTACTTGTGGAGCCCCCAACTCCCTATCACTATTGGTTGTCTGTTTTGTATTCTGTTAATCAGAATGCAGGGCCTATTCAACACACTCAGTTTCCCATTTCGAGCTTTTTCTTTATCTAATTTTTCTTGCAGAGGAAGGGACAATGTGTTCAATCATCCATTGCTTACTTTCTCATTGCTGCAACTGCTTCTTTTGCGTCCATCTCTGAGAACATTTCAAAACAGCTTCTTAGGAAAACCAGAAAATAGTCTCTCCAGATAATGAATATGTTATTCTATTTTTTAAAAATACAGTTGATTCTCATTATTCCCGATTCCATATTTGTGAATTCACCCACTACTTAACATATATTTGTAATTTTAAAAATCCCAATATTTAAAGTGATTTCCCATTCATGAACATGCAGAGGGATGAAATATTTCAATATTCAATAAGAATATTTCAGTGCTCATGGCAACCTTATATAATAGAATAGAAATTACCATTAACAATAAGAATTGTATGTATGTCTGTTTCTCTCCTTTCTTCTCTTTTCCTAATAAGTTCATAAGTGTTCCACTAAACTGATATTTAAATAAGAATATTCGTAGCTCAGGGTTGAATGGAAGGGTCTTTGGTGTTCTCAATCAAGCCCAGAGAGCACCGGGATAGTCATTTCCCCCGGATAGCCATTTCTATCTTCCTATTTTTCAGACAATATTGTGGGATGTGGGGAAGATTTTTAATCTTATAATTCAATTAATTTCTCACCCACCCACCCAAGATTCAGCAAGTTCAAGCCAAATGGTTACCTGAAGGTTGTTGTTGGTTTCTTGCATGTTCCAGTTGCTTGTCATTAGCATGGAAAGATCGACAACTAAAGACACATTCCAGTTACCATCCTTTATCATCTATACCCTGTTTTTATTTCCTACAGAACAGTGTGTTATTAAAAATCAAAGTTCACTTAACTATTTTGATTTCCTCTTTCACACCAACCTACCCATATATAATATACACATATACATTTAACAAACTAAAATAATTAAATACCTTTTCCATTAAAATCTTGGCCTCATCCACCCTTTTGCTTTACCTAAGAAATTGTTTAAAAATTAGCTATCTAGGCAATGAAATCATTCTTTCTTTATTTTTTATATCTGCTGTAGTTATTTAATTATTTTCATGTGGATAATCAATGCAGGCTTATCTATAAAATCACAAACATGAGAAACAGTCAATTATGATTAGAAATGTTATGGCTGGTCTCACAGTCATATAAATGTTTAGACTGAACTTGGCGTTTTTATCTACCTATCGAATCATTCCTAAGGACCTGGATATGTAGTTATTGTTTCATAGGGCTAAAGGTATTGCCACAGAATGTAAGCTGTTTGAAATAAAGCTGCCATTTGTAATTGACTGATGATGATTTTGTCAATGCCAATGGTGTTCAAGTGATAGTTCAGCATTTATTATTATTGGGATTATTTTTGCTTTCTTTTGCCACAGTTGTTCTACTTCTGTTTGCAGATCTTCTATTTTGTTATTTTCTCTATTTTTCTTATCTTCAGCTCTGCTGTCTGCAGAATCTACTACAATGTCCACTGACCAGATTTTTTAAAATCTTATTAATAATTATTAAATCTGGGGTATTGTGTGGCAGATGCTTTTCTGTTTCAATTCAACAATACAATTTTTAATTCAAACTGAACTGAAATTTTCAATTCAACTTGAACTGAAATTTTCAATTCAACTTGAACTGAAATTTTCAATTCAACTTGGATTATTTCAATTCAAGAGCACACAACAAATACAAACTCAATGTAAACTGCTCCAAACTCGATTGCAGAAAGTACAACTTCAGCAACAGAGTGGTCAATGCCCGGAATGCACTACCTAACTCTTGTTGTTACATCCTCTAATCCCCACTCCTTTAATCTCAAACTATCCATTATTGATCTCACCCCATTCCAAAGAGGTCTGTAAGGGGCGCGCATAAGTGCACAATTATGCCTACTATCCCTGTGCTATTGTCCCCATTTATTCGAACTTATTTCCTGTATTCTTACTCATGTTTATACTTATACCTAGTATCTTGTAAGCGATTGACAAATCAAATCAAATAAATAAATAAAAATAAATAAAATCCCACAGTACTTTATCTTCTTCATTTTCTACTATTTCATCTATGGTGTGGTACTACCAGCTCTTGCTTGCAGACAAATAGTTCTTTCCAATGCACCATTCTTACTACTTTATCTTGAAGTTGTTTGTAGGTAATCAGTGTGATCTTCTTGCAAGCAACTAACTAGATGGTCCGCTGTTTCTTCACGTTCTTCTTATTTGTATTAGTCAAATGCCATCTTCATAAAAATACCCGCACTATTTTTTAGAGCAGCACCCCTCCAACCTTTTTCATATTAGGGACCAGTTTTGTAGAGAGAGGTTTTTCTGCGGGGTGGAGGGGGCATGGTTTCGTGTGCTGCCTGCTTCCTATTGATGGGGCTTCACTTGTTTGCATGGTCCAGTTTCTGGCATGCCACAGGCAGACCTGGGATTGGGGACTCCTGTTTTAGAGAATGCTGTTGTGATCCTTATAACCTGGGATTGTGTGAAGGGAGAGACATTGCTATCAGTGGATGAAATCAGGCAATGCATTATGTTTCATTGGAAAACTTGGTTGGCTTCTGTTTATTTTTACAATGGTTCTGAGAGGCTTGGGATGAATCAGTAGGGTTCCTACTAGAAAATGCTCTGCAGTGAAGGCCTCCTCATATAGGGGAAATTGTTCGGTTCAGGGGCCTGGTGAACATTGCATAACATCCAAATCTTAAAACAGAAAATACATTAAAATGCAAAGAAAGCTGAATTCTTTTATATACAACAAATCCAATCAGAGAAACATATGTTTTCTTTCTATGTATGCAATGATGCAGAGTAAAAGTCTCTGTTTTCATACTAAATGTTAATATAAAGTCTGTATAATTCATAAAATTCTTGTTGTCTTCTATTCTATTTTTCAAATTAGAAAGGTTTGCTGAAATGATTCTAAAAGTGCCATAAAGTAATGGAACAGTTATAAGTGTTGTCAATGACACAAGCTACCAAATGGGAGAACTAATTTTACAGCAAATAATGGTCCATCTCATTATAACTCTTTTAGTCTCTTTTTTAGTACTTATTTTAAAAACACTATAGTCTATGCACCTCCTACTTAGAATATATTTCTGAACAGCCATGCAAAAAATTAGATTGAATAACAGTTATCAAATTCAAGACAAGGCAGGGAATTAATGGTATAAATATTATTGGAAGGCTGATATTAAAGTCTTGGTTATAGTTAAAGTAATCCCATCTTTTTCCAGTAGGATTCTGAACTAATTGCTCCTGGAAAAATACAATGAATTTGTTTAATTTCATTTCACACTTCTGTCTTTAAAATTCAAATGCTGAATTATTGTTCTTTTTAGAAACTGTGAAGGATGTGGTTATCTAACAAATGGTAGACTCCTTTAATACTGTCTATAATTTAGAAAGAAGATTGTAGCTTCAAAATTGCTCCATACTACCAAAATTAGACAGGATCATCCCAACTCTGGATGTATTAGCTGAAAGTACAAACCATCTTTCTGTTCTTGAAATGAATTAGATCTCGAAGTGATCAATGATCAATGTTTGGATTGGATTGAACCATGATCAACGGTTGGATATGAGATTCAATCTCATAATGGAAAAAATAGAAGTAAGCATAAGAAACAAAGAACACGATATGTGTATCACGATAGAACAACAGAAGATAATTTTCCCACATATTTTAACACATTAATGAAACCAGTTAGATATCTGATTTTTATTCTTCTTTCATGTCTGCCTCTCAGTACCTTTGTGCTATAGTTCAATTAATTCTCATTTTATTATTATAATTTGTTTAAATTCATGAGCTACTTTGAAAGTAACAGGCTACCAGGAAGCTCACATCTACCTTAAAATAAACAAAGGCAGCACTGTTCAAAAAATGAAGGGCACATATAAAACATTGGAGCCAGTTCATTTTTCCTTGTTATGTTAAGGTCCTATGCATGCTCATTCTTTTGTGATGATTTTGTAATATGAATTGAGAGAATCTATTGAAATAGCTGTTTTAGTTCTCAGCCACATCAACACTAAAATTTTCTCCATCTTCCAAATGTGTTGAGTTATATGTCCCATCATCCCCAGCCAAAATGAAGATGTCTAAAAGATATTGGGTTAGAGAAGGTGGGCCTAAGGCATCCTCCTGGCTCATTGCTATTCACTCAGGCAAGACTTAACTTCAAAGCTGCGCATAGAAAATGAAACCACAGGAAGCAATCTTGGAATAAAAATAGGTTTGTTCTATGAAACAATGCCTGTTTCCAATGGGTTTCATAAAATTATGCCAAATAAGATGCATTTGTTTCGTTAGACCAAAATGTTGAGGAAACCATAGGAAGGGAGGGAAATGAAGGGAGATTATATGTTGTTCAAAGGCTCAAGATGAACATTCAAAGGGGGAAAAAATGAATATAGCTCAAGAATGTCTAAATTACTCTTGGCTAAAATGTTTGGCTTACCACTAAAATAGTATAATTACAAAGCTAGCATGAAGCAGGCTGTGGATCTAGTTACTAGTTCCTTACTAACAATAAAAGCAAACTTCTTTTTCTTGTTTTCATTCCCCCCCCACTTTTTTTTTTTGTCAGTAGCAAGACTCTTGAGAGAAACCTTGTGTCTTATACATGATGTGACTTACAGCAAACTGTTTTTAATCAGGCAAATCTCGGACTGGTATGCAGTTGTGGTCTCTTCTCAGATGTCAAGCGGAACTAAGAAAGGGAGGGGAAGGAAAGCAGGGGTGTGTGTTCTGTTTCAAAATGTGCCTTCCAATGCCCCTTTATATCAGAGCAATTGAGGCAGGGATAGTTTGATTAGGAAATAATATTATCTTGAATATATACCTATGGGTGCAATGCTTTTTTTCTTCTTAGTTTTTCTCAAGTCTACAACTTCTGCTTTCTTTTCTTCTTTCATGATCTAACAACCAACATAAGAAACATGGATGTCTACATGGTAGTACTTTCATGGCCCCCATCCTGGCTCTTTTGACCAAACCCACAGGGACCCTCAACAAGCAGTTTGATATTTGTCTCCTTCTCCTTCCTCCTCCTCCTAGCGTATTCCCACAGGAGCAGGATCCGCTTTTCAGATCATTGAATACCACTTTGCATGGTCAGCTGTGTCTCCAGCGTGCAGGCTCATAGCTTGCATATTTTTGTTGATGGTGTATTGCCATCTCTGTTTTGGGCACCGCAAGGTCACCGACCATTGACTTCTAGTTGGTAGGCAGTCTTGGCAACAGTAGAAGGTGCTGCACTGGATGTGTCCATACCAGTGGAGACGGCCTTCTCTCATCTTCTCTATAATTGGTGCCACACCAAAATGTTGTCAAATGGTGTCATTTATGATGTGGTCAAGAAGGGAGATGCCAATATCCAGTGGAGCATTTGCATTTCCATGATATGGAGATAACTTTTGGTCCCTGTTGCTTCTGCCCAGTGCAACAGGACAGGTGGTTGTCTTGTAAATCTTAGATTTAAGATGGGTTGGCATTCATCTGTCACATAACACACCCGTGAGTTCTTGCCAATGCATCCAGGCTGCGTTCACCCTTGCTCGCATCTTGCCATTGATGTCACCATTGCCTTGGAAATGGGATCCCAGATACTGAAAAATGTCCACCCTCTTTAAGTTTTCTCCATTGATTTGAAATGTTCCAGGAGAAGTAGCAATCTCTAAGTACTCAGAGTCCGAAATGCATCGTACTTGGCTGCTGGTGTTCTTGTATAGCATTTTGACCCAGTCAATGAGTGGTTCAGGTACTAATATTTGTCTTTGTTCTTGCTAATTAATCATATTTGTTTGAACTGTGGCAATATAGATAGATAAAATATGTTTTTAGAAAGGATGGATCGGGAGTGTCTTTTATCAAATATTTTTGAAACCACATCATTTTTAAACCAGTACAGAAGTCACGGGGGCGGGGGGGGGCAGAAATGGATGTACACACCCAAATCAACACTTATCAGTATTGGTGATGGAATCTCTAAAAGGCTGCAAGCAAGAGTTTTTAGTTTGACAGGTGTGTGGAACAGGATGTGAAAGTATCATGTCCACAGACCCAAGATAGCCTCCTTTTCACAAATTTCACCCCATGTAAGAAGTGTGGGTTTTTCCCCTAATCCCATTCTGTTGTGGTTTCTATATTTTGGTATCAGTGGAATGGCATAAATGGGGCCACAGAAGACTCATCCAATTCCTGTTGTGTCCTTTCACTTAGTTCAAGAGAAGTGGAAACATTATAATCCATAAAAAAGTACATTTTCCCTCAAATTTATTGGCTCTCTTAGCATTTACAAAGTATAATGGTCCCTATCTTTTAATGTTTATACATAAATTGACAGGGAATGAAAATGTTTGTCTTGTTTGTTTGTTTGTTTGTTTGTTTGTTTGTGATATGTTCAATGTTGAGTTGTTTCTGATCACTAAATCACACCAATTATGGAATTCTCAGAGCCTTGTTATTTTGATTCCCTAACTAACAGCATCCTCTCACATTTTAACAGAAAATCATTACAACTGTATATAATGCAAATATTATTTAATTTACATTTTTAACACATTTATATAATGATCATGTTTTAACACTGCATTTTGTCTAAATGGGTCCCATATTTCATTATGCGTATTCATACAAACTCTATGTCTGTAGGCTGGCTACCCACTCATAGGTGGCAAGCGCAATCATATCTTCAATGCATTGGGTGAAAGAAGACTCACATTTATCTTCTCAATGCTGCTAGATCTGACTTTTATCATAATAAGGGCTCAGAGCATCCATTTGCAGGTAGTTCTCGACTTACAATCATTAATTTAGTGATCACTCAACATTACAACAGCAGAGAAAAAAGTGATTTCTCACTGCAGCATCCCTATGGTCACATGGTCAAAAATTGGACGCTTGGCAACAGATTCATATTTATGACCATTGCCGTGTCTCAGGGTCCCCTTTTGTGACCTTCTTACAAGCAAAGTCAATGGAGAAGCCAGGTTCCCTTTACAGCCAAGTTACTAACTTAACAGCTGCTGTGATTCACTATAACAAAAAAAGGTTGTAAAATGGGGCAAATGTCATTTAGCAACTGTCTTCCTTAGGAACAGATATTTTGGGCTCAATTGTCTTTAGTCAAGGATTACCAGCATTTTGCCAAGTTAGCAAATTCCTAGGTGCTAGTATGTAGTTCAAGAGAGTATTATGCTTTGAAAATGTTAGCTTTTGTCACACAACCGTATTTATATAATCTACTACGTTCTCTCAAAAAATCTAATTATTATAAGACAAAGTAAAAACATGTTTAAAAGAAGCATTTTCCTTCTTACATTTCCAATATTTGCATTAGATAGGTATATATAGAAATGAAGCTATTCACTATTAAAATTATGTTATGTTATTTTTCTTTTCCTTTGTCGTATTTTTCTCACTTATTTAAAACCTCTTTCCAAATGTTTTTTTCTTTTTCTTTTTACCAATATATGCATTTATATCATAATTATTTTTGTACTTTGCTCTTTTTCCTTTAATTTTTTTTGTCATGACTTTCAAACCAATAAAAAGGAAATTTAAAAATATATATTATGCTCTCTGTTATATAAATTAACAGACTTCTGTATAATAGACATCTTTCTTTGTGAACAAATACAGATGTCTATTTTTACCACATTCCATTTCATAATGGTTCATGTCCAGAAGTAGATTTTTTGAAAAAATGAGTGTTTAATGAGTACATTTAAAATGCTTTAACTATTAATTGTATCAACATAATCTTTTATAAATGTGGTAAACATTTTCTATAAAGTTTAAATAATTATTATGCTTAATTTTTGGTCAGGAAAAGTGTGAGTTCTTAAAATCTAAATTACTACACTTCATTTATTTATCTTTTTCTGTGTAATGAAAAAAAATTGCACTGTTGAAACATTCCCAGTTATGTTAAATAATTTTGTCATGAATTGTTTTCCCATTTATCTGTTAGAACTGCATGCCCTTCAAATAATAAAAAGCTGCTTTCTCGAACAAATTAAGCACACTATAGGCTATATTAAATTAAATCTCTATCTCCCTCTATTAATTAAAGAATGGAATGCGAGAGAGATATTGTTTGACAAAAGAAATTGTGGTGGATCCATTGATCCAAACAGGAAAGTTAAACAAAATCATGAGAATTTTTCCTCCTACATGTTCTGAAACAAACTGATTATTCACTGTGGCAATATAAAGGATTCCTTCTGGGAGAAATAGGGGAAGCAGGAAATAAAACAAATGGTACCTCTGAAAAAGACAGTGAGCAGTCGAAGAAGTTAAAATGAGAACCTTCCTGTCCTTCAAGCTCATTCCATAACATCATTCAAGTTGTTCCAAAGGTGCTTTTTCAGGAGACAGCTGGACTTTCTTTGTTTTTTCTTGAAGACATTTCATTTCTCATCCAAGAAGCTTTTTCAGTTCTAGGAATCCTTGGATGAAGAAAAACAAAGAAAGCCCATTTTGTCTCTTGAAAAAGCAATTTTAGAACAACAATAATATGGATGCCTGAGAATCTCCACAATCAAGTTGTTGGATGGTGGATTAATTCGAACTGGACTTTACATAATTCAACAGTCACATTAGAAACATGGAAAACTGACAGCAGAAAAAGACCTAGTGGTCAATCAAGCCTGCCCTTTGATGTCTTCCTGTTTTTTGTTTTCTTTTTAATATGTATATATTTTTAAATTATATTATATTTAAATTCATGTATATATAATTTTAATTTTAATTTTTTTTACATTTTTGTCAGATCTCCAAGGTCTCTTCCTTCCTATGATTCTATGAATCTACATCATAGCAATAGTACTAGCACTGTCCTAGACTTACGTACTGCTTCATACTGCTTTCCAGCACTCTCTAAGCGGTTTACAGAATCAACATCTTGCCCCCAACAATCTGGGTCCTCATTTTATCAACCTTGGAAGAATGGAAGGCTGAGTCAACCTTGAGCCAGTCAGGATCAAACTCCTGGCTGTGGGCAGAATTAGTACTGCATTCTAACCACTGCACCACCATAGCTCATTGCTTAATTGCTTAAACTTCTTGAATAAGTGTTTGTTTCTATTCTTTCCCAAAAACATATATTTTAATATTAAGATTGTTCCAAAATGGAGTAATATCTTGAAACAGATGCCATAATAAATGTGTCCCAAGTCCCAAAATGTCCCAAGGCTCAGAATGAATATCTCTGATTTATTCAGAATTCAAGTCATTCATACTGCATATTCAAGTCATTCATCTATATTTTTATTTTCACATCCTTGTTTTTCTCCCAATAACATAAAATAGTTTAGGCTGAAAGAGAAAGAAAGATAACAAATTATCCAATGAACTTCAGTGGTCAACTGATAATTAAGCTTTTCCTAACCGTAATCCTCCATTCTAACCACTCTATTTCTCGAGTGTTTTCCAACCTGTGTTTTTAATCTACCAGTATTTGAATCTCTTGCTTATTATCAGCAAGAATGAAATGGCTGAGGTTCACAGACAAGAAAATTTGAACTCAAGAAAATATCCAAAATACTGGTAAACCACCAACAGGCTATTTTTATCTCACATTTTTGTAATGTGGAATGTGATAGACTTGTGCATGGCCAGAACAAAATAAGAATATGTAGGAGTTCCTTTGCTTTTAACTCACTTGGAAGTCAATCAACACTTCATCCGTTATATGATGGTGGAAATCTGGACTATGCCACGGTCAGATTGCAAGCGGGAGAAAGATTCATATACATTTAGGGAAGGAAAATAAACATCAGTCTCTCCATGTAGAAACTAACAAGAAGTCTATGATAAAAAAAAAATGGGAGAGGCCTTCTCCACATTCCTCACATGAACTTATCTCTATAAACATTTTTCTATCATGTCCTCACAACTTTGCCTATGTTTTATCCTGGGACCCATACATAGCTAGTTCCAATTACAAAAACAAGGATCTATTGTTCTATAACAGGGGTGTCAAACTCACATTGTCACGGTGGGATCACGGGACTTTTTTTCCCTTCACTAAACTGGGCATGGGAGTGGCCAGTGTGTAACACATCCGAGCTGCGGTGTGGGAGTTTGACAGCCCTGTTCTATAAGAACAACTTATCCATGGTGTATCATGAAGCAGCAGTCTTCAGAATAGGAGTTTTCCTGGATAGGATTTGTTCATCTCGAGAAAAAGAATAGTGATGTCAATTAGAGTAAGGCTGGATATCATTCTTCCAGGTAAATTGGATTTTAGGTCCCATCATCACTGTGTATTGTTTGGAAAGGAGACTATATCAAATTATATTTCTTCATATAGACAAACTCTACTGTACTGGGCAAACACATACTTATACATGTGACTTTGAACCTAGGTTGCTATTCAAGGACCAGATTAAAATCTCATACTATAGCACCACTTGTAAGTCCTAATTTTAAGACGAATGAAGATATTTGTTCCCACAGCTAGTTTGTAAACAAGCAAACCCTCTTTGCTCATGTGTTGTAGATACAAATCTGACCAGCAACAAAATTAATTAACATCTCCAAAGTTGCAGAGATAGAATCTTTTTTAAACTGTTGGGAACAGATCAGTTTATTGGTCTGTTGTGGGCAGGTGACTTTAGCAGGGCAATATATGCTTTTCCTTTGCAACAAAGGGCTTCCTTTAAGCACATCCATCCCATCGTTATGAACATTATGCGGCCTCGGTGCTTCTCCAACATTGTGATACAACATACTCCTAAAATGATAAACATCCCCCTCCAATAAACAAAAGCTATGTGATAAATTATAAAAATTGTTCTGGCAGATGACTGAGGAGCTATCTCCTCCAAATCACTTGAGGTGTTGCTCTCTGCTTCAAAATGGGTGGATTTCAACTCCCAGAATTCCCCAGCTACTATGGAAATTGAAGTCAACCCATCCTAAAATTGTCAAGTTTGGGAAATATTGTTCTAAGTAGGAGTGTCAAACTCGGTCAACCTGGTGTTATGTGACGTATTGCAACTTTTCCCCCTTTGCTAACTGGGCATGGGCGTGGCCAGTGCATGACACATCCAACCAGTGGGCCGTGAGTTTGACAGCCCTGTTCTGAGGGGTTATGTAACCTAAGGTTTGAGAACTTTGCCTTAAATTGCCTTCTTGCTATTTTTTATT
The DNA here is from genome assembly GCF_049901735.1 of Notechis scutatus. Taxonomy (NCBI): domain Eukaryota; kingdom Metazoa; phylum Chordata; class Lepidosauria; order Squamata; family Elapidae; genus Notechis; species Notechis scutatus. The sequence continues at coordinate 19,786,933 of NC_142025.1, forward strand.
TATTATGCTCACTTACAAACCCCGGCTTGTAGCAGGGTGCACACAGTATTGTTAAAGTTGACAAGATAGACTATCTTGATGCCAAGTCTTGCTCTTTTACAAACCAGTTTCAAAGGGGCTTTCAGTCTGATGCTCCATTTGCCATCTTGCCAATGTTAACCTAAAACTGTGGATGCTGCTGAAGAAATGCTAAATACATACATTAAATTGTAATATTAGTATGGTTTTACTTAGCAAGTTGTGTGAACATGGACACTGAATTCTGCAAGGGAATCTTTCAGCATAATGAAACTCAGTCATTTGTAATTTAGAAAGTAAGCCATGTTCAAACTAGCAGATTTATCATTATGTGTATGAATGGTTGCCTCTCTTGCTTTGACTTTGCTTTCCCATTTCCTTTCTCTAGATTAAGGGTATTCAAACTTGGCAAGTTTAAGACTTGTGGATTTCAACTCCCAGAATTCCTGAGCTAACATGAGTGGAGGAGGAATTCTGGGAGTTGAAGTCCACAAGCCTTAAAGCTGTCAAGTTTGAAGACCCCTTCTCGAGGGTTGCTATACCTGCATTTACCCTGGATTACAGCTGGAGTTTGTTTTAACCTCAAATTGGTAGCACATTTCCATCAGCTGAAGTGCAATAAGAGAAGCACCTGCCTGTTAACTCTATAAAGACCATGCTGGAAAGATGTTATTACAAAAATGTATGTTCTATATCTGCTGGTAAACATTTCCCAAATGTTTTGCAAGATGACCAATATAAATCAGTTTTATTTCCCTTTGCTGGAGGCTGTGCAAGAGAAGCAAAACAGATTTTCCACTAAGGACACAGGGATTCCCCCATCTGTCTCTCCTAGTTTTTAATTAATCATCTCCCTTCCTCATGTTCTTAGGAAGGACTGGATAGGTGGATAAAAATGCCAAATTTAGACTGGCTGATTGTGTGATCAACAATAAGTTAGTATGATTATTCCTTATGTTTTAAATAACTGTCTCCTATTACATTAAAAATCTCCATTTAGCATTCATGTTAATTTTATTTAATTAAATATGATTAATATGGCTACCCCTCCTTCGTGCATTACTAATAATTTTCTTCTTACATCACATTCTAAATTACAATTTGGCAGTAATTTTTGGAAAGGCTCTTTTTGCAGAGGAAGATGAGTATAATCCTAAACATGTATTTATGTGCCTCTGCCTTAAGGTTGTTCCTGTAATTGCCACCCCTCCCCCCACACCAAAAACAAATCTTGGAATCGATGTTAAGAATACCTACGGGGCATCTAATTCTAACTACATGGCTTATGTGTTGAGCTAAACAATGCATTGATGGTCAGCACTTAAAAGGGACTAACTCTATGCATTACTTGTTATGCTGAAAGGGTAAAAGGGGAACCAGAAGTCTCTGAGGAGATGGTTAAGTATAGTAGATATTGTATGATTGGGAGGAAAGAAAGAACTGGAGAAAAACATCTGCTTCAAGCACAGATAGTAGATTCCTTGGAAAGAGAAAGCTTCCTTTGATTTCAGACTTGTTGATGGACTATGAAGGCACAGTGGTTAGAATGCAGTGTTGCAGGCTAATTCTGCAGATTATCAGCAGTTCGGCAGTTCGAGTCTCACCAGGCTCAAGGTTGACTCAGCTTTCCATCCTTCCAAGATAGGTGAAATGTGGACCCAGGTTGGTGCGGACAATATAAAACACCGTGAAGCAGTATATAAGTTAAGTGCTATTCAGAGGTGGTACTCAGGAGGTTCTGACCAGTTCTGGAGAACCGGCAGCGGAAATTCTGACTAGTTCGGAGAACCAGCAAATCCCACCTCTGACTGGCCCTGCCCCCATCTATTCTCTGCCTCCCGAGTCCCAGCTGATTGGCTGGGTCTTCTTTGGTTGCCCTGCACAGGAGAAAGCAGATTAGTGGGGTGGGGAGAGAATGGGGGTTTTGCAGTATCTTTTCCCTGCCACACCCGCCCAAGCCATGCCCACAGAACCAGTAGTAAAAAAATTTGAACCCCACCACTGCTGCACACACCTAATCATCTTAGTTGCTCTTCTCTGCATTCTTTCTAGGAACTCAGCATAGTTTTTGTGACCAGAACTAGATGCAGTATTCCAAGTATGACCTCACTAGTGCAGTATAAAATAGTAGAATCATTTCTCATGATCTTGATGATATCTCTCTGCGGATGCAGCCTAGATCTGCATTAGCAGTTTTGGGTAGCCACAACACACTGCTGGCTCATATTTAAGGTACATGTAGATGTTCACTAGGACACCTACATTTCACTCAAAGTTATTATTGTTGAGCCAGGTAGTGTCCATTCTATATCTATGCATTTGATTTTTCCTGCCTAGGTGCAGGGCTTTAATTTTCTCACCACTTAATTGCATCTTGCTAGCTAGGGCACAATTCTCGAGTCTGTCAAAATCCTTCTGAATCTTGAGTCTATCCTCCAAAGTGTGAACTATCATCCCCAACTTGATATTGTCTGCAAATTTGATGAGCTCTGCTTTTATCCCCTCAACTAAATCATTTATGAAGATGTTAAAGAGTCCTTAAAGATACTTGAGGTATGCCAGTGCATGCCACTATCAACTGTGAATCCACCTGTATATCCCAGGAGTGTCAAACTCGCACCATCACAGTGGCATCACATGACATACTGTGACTTTTTTCCCCTTTGCTAGGCGTGGGCATGGCCAGCATGTGACACATCCAGGCCACAGGCCACAAGTTTGATAGTCCTGGTCTATCTCATATGGTTCCATCCTACAAGAAGTAGATTCAGTAAGGCATGTACTTTGTCAAATGCCTTACTGAAGCCTTTATACCCACTATATCCACAGTGTTTCCCTGATCCACTAATTTAGCCAATTTATCAAAGAAGGCAATAAGTTTTGTCTGGCGTGATCTATTTTCAACAAAACCATGCTGGCTTCTAGTAATTGCTTTGTTCATTTCTATATGTTCACAAATCTGTTGCTTGATTATGTTTTTCCAGAATTTTCCCAGGTATTGACGCCCAGCTGATTGGTCTGTAGTTTCCTAGATCCATTTTTTGTAGATTGGAACCACATTAGCTCTTTTCCACTCTTCAGACAGTTCCCCAGTGCTCCAGAAACTGTGAAAGATTTTGTTGAGTAGTTCTGAGATCATGTCTGCCAGCTCCTTCAGAACCTGGGATATAAACCAATTGATCCTGGTGATTTGAATAGTGTAGACTGGATAGATGTTTTCTGTTATCCCCTAGTGATGCTTTTGATAGTTTAGATTATTTTTTTCCTTTTGCATGAAGACAGTTTTGCTTTCTCTCTACTATTTGTCATCTTTTCTTGCCATCTTTTCCATGACTTTTTTCCTATTCCTTACATATTGAAAGAAACTGGAATGGTTTTTTGTTGTTGTTGATGATGTTATTTTTTACACTTTCTGTAAGTCTTACTTTATTCTGAGCCTAAGCCCACTTGACTCTGTCTTTGTAGATTCGAGCTATTTACTGGTATTCTGATTTGGTTATGTCTCTCTCTCTTTCCATTTTTTATACTTGTCCTTTTCTCTTCCTATCAATTTGTTAGAAAGTTTCCTTTATGTCTTATAGTTAATTGGTCTCTGAGACTCATCCTCCAATGAGATGCAGATTACAAATGCATTTCTTAACTTCTATTCCCATCCAAGTCTTCTTTAGAATTCCTTTTTATTTTGCCTTAAAACAATAATTAAATCACACTGGAGCTTTTCATAGTTAATGATTTCCTATTTTTTGCTCTACTCACCATTCACGATATCACAAAGTACATATTTTCCATCATTCATCATTTCAAATGTTCAAAGAGTCAAGAACTCTCCATCTTTCCAAACTTAGGACTAATGTTCTCTTTTGCCTATAAACATTCCTTCCATTGTAGGATTGGTATTGGGATATATTTATTTAATTTTTTTGTGTCATATTATTTTTACTTCTGGGAGCATGTATAATAGATGGCAAGACTAATGGCTAGGTCTTTGGACCAGGAACACAGGCCATAAAATGGATGAAGCATGGGAATATGTAGTTCAGAAATCCTGGGCTCAGCTTGACTAGGCCAGGGGACCCCAACCACCAGTCCCCGGACCGGTACCGGTCCGTGGATCATTTTTTACCAGGCCGCAAAGCTTGGGAGCCGCCATCTTGTTTTGACGGCACTTCCGGGTTTTCAGTTGGAAAGTGCTTCTGGGTTTTCAGTTGGAAAGCAGCGTTTGGGTGCTCGCGCCTTAGTTTCGTCAAAGGGTGGGGCGGCTTTGAACAAAGAGCTGTCCTGAGGGCAGTGGAGTCTCACGTTACTCAGGTACCGGTCCGTGGAAGAATAAATAATCGTGAAACCGGTCCCTGGTTCAAAAAAGGTTGGGGGCCACTGGACTAGGCTCTTAAGCAGGGGTGGGATTCAAAATTTTTAACAACTGGTTCTGTGGGCATGGCTTAGTTGGTGGGCATGGCTTGGTGGTCATGTTATTGGCTGGGTGTGGCCAACTCAATATCACTCACATGGAGGCATGCATCCCCTCACCTGGCCTCTCATGACTGTGGGGATGTTGCAACAGTCGTAAGTGTGAAAAACGGTCATGTCACTTTTTTCAGTGCCATTGTAACTTTGAATGGTCACTCCACACAAGCAAAGTACCAGCAAAGGAGGGGAAAAAAACTCCAGAGAAGTTACTGAGACAGGAAGTCTAGTCCTGCCAAGAATGTAATAAGGGTTAATGGAGAGACAGTTTCTGTAAGCAACACCAGAATGTTTCCTTCCTGCCTTCCTTACAGGATTAGGCCAGTAATTTCTGTAATTTCTTTTAACAACTGGTTCTCTGAACTGCTTAGAATGTTAACAACCAGTTCTAGCAAATAGGTGCGAACCTGTAGAATCCCATCCCTGCTCTTAAGACTGAATGTAAAACAGGACAAGCTTAACTATATTTGGTGCCTCTTGGTGCCAAGCAACTTAAACCTTGACAGATGAGAAAAAGTAGGATCTAAGGCCATATTGGCGAACCTATGCCACATGTGCCGGAAGTGGCACGCAGAGCCATTTCCCCCGGCACGCGAGAGGTCGCCTGGAGGAGCCCCACTGCGCATGTGTGCACACCGCCATCTGATAGCTGATTGTCAGGTATCTGGCATGCATGCATCGGGGGTAGACGGGGTGTGCGCAGGAGACATGCACTGTGCATGAGGGGATCGCCCATGCATGCGCAGACACGCTGCGCACAAGGGGGAATCGCATGCACATGTGTGGATGCATGTCACATGAGGGATAATCATGCACACATGTGCAAAGACGTGTGGCGAGTGAGGGGGGGATTGTGTGCCCATCTGCAGGTGTGCGGCACGTGAGGGGGAATCAGCCACGCATGTGCAGAGATGCACGGCGCGTGAGGGGGGAATCACATGTGCATGCGCAGATGGTTGGCACATGAGGGGGTCATGCACGTATGTGCAGGGGGCATGGGGGGACCCAGCATGCATTGCCTTCTGGGTGCCGGAATGCATACGCACGCAATTATCGGCAGAGGAGCCAAAAAAGGTTAGCCACCACTGATCTAAGGTAATGGTGATGACATCTCCATAGGTTTATAAGAAAAGTAGTATTATACCAAGAAATTACAAGTAGTCCTCAACTTATGATCATAATTATGACTAGAATTTCCATTGCTAGGCTAGGTTTATATTGACTGTTTCCTAGTATGATTGATTGCTTATTATACCCTATAACTATTATTAAGTGTTGTACCTTATGATTCTCGACTCCTGACAAATGTATCTTTTCTTTTATGTATACTGAGAGTATTTACACCAAGACAAATTCCTTGTGTGTCCAATCACACTTGGCCAATAAGGAATTCTATTCTATTCTAGGTGGTTTTAAGTGAGTTGTGCCTGATTTTACTACTTTTTTTGTTAAATTGTCAAATTAACCATTGCAGTTGTTAAGTGAATCAATGGTTATTAAGTAAATCTGTCTACACCACCACCCCGTTTACTTTGCGTGCCGGAAGCTAACTGGGAAGGTCACAAATGGTGGTCACATGATTGTGAGGTTGCTGCAACCATTGTAAATACACAATGGTTGCCATGTAGCCAGATTTTGATTACCTGACTGTGGGGAATGCCATGAAAGCCATAAGCGCGAGGACCAGTCATAAACTTTTTTTCAATGCCATTTTCACTTCAGCCACTAAATGAATGGTTGTAAGTCAAGGAGTACCTGTATTCAAGTGAACAATCAGGGAAATAATTATAAATTATTATATATCAAGATCAATCTTGATTTTGTTCCTTTCTGAACAATGATAAGGTTGATAGCACACACAGTCAATCAACGAAGATAGCAAGCAATTCCCTGTTTTCTAGAGAATATTTTCTAAAATATAGTATTTCTAGAATATTTTCTAGAAGATAACTCACCCAAAAACTACTTATGGCCCAGTTTACCCCATAGCAAATAATGAGTTTGCTTAATTTTTTAAAAAACCATTGCAAAAAAAAAAGTCATAAAATTGGGTCAGTCATGTGATGACCTGTTTTATGACTATTATGACTTATGACCATAACTGGCAAAAGATCAAGATCTAGAGAACATCTTTGTTAGGTGGCAGCCAAAGTGTAAAGTTGCACCTTTATTCAAGTTTTTGCATTAGTGGTCAGTAGGTTTCTAGGCCCAATTCAGGGTAGCAATTATTACTTATGAAGCCATATATATGGCCACATACCAGGATCTATCAGGAGATGCTATGAAAAATTGAATCTGTTCGTCTGCTCAAGTCATCTATAGAAGACATATTTTACATTCTCCTTCCTTACAAGATAGGGGGTGGGGTAAGGTGGCTGGCCTTTTCTGGGGTGGTTCCACCCTGTGAAACACTTTTTCTCCCAGAAATGCATACAGCTCCCACTTTGCTGATATATTTCAATCAACTTAAGACAGTTTTGGGGTGCAATGTCTCAGTGGTTAAAGATGCTAAGCTTGTCATCTGGGAGCCCAGGTTCAAGACCTGAATACAATGTGATGGGATGAGCTCCTGTTCCTGGCTCCAGCTCCTACCCACCTAGCAGTCTGAAAGCATGCAAATACAAGAAGATGAATAGGTACCATTTTGGTAGGAAGGAACAGCATTCTGTTATTCATATACCTGTAGTATACATTCAATACTTTCCTGATTGAAAGTTTAGAACAGCTGTATTATCTTCAAGGTTTTCCCATCTGCCTCAAAGCCTGTCCCCAATGGTCTGTATAAGTATGCCTCTCCATAAGTTTTGCTGGGACAGAGTTTGTGTTTGAAGCAGCCATGTGAACCAGTGATGGTATTCATTTTTTTTTTACTACCGGTTCTATGGCTTGGTGAGCATGGCAGGGGAAGGTTTCTGCAAAATCCCATTCCCTCCCCATCCCACTAACCTGCTTTCCAGCTCTGTTCACCTGTGCAAGGCAACAAAGAAGACCCAGCCAATCAGCTGGAACTCGGGAGACAGAGAATAGATGGGGGGCGAGGCCAGTCAGAGGTGGTATTTGCCAGTTCTCCAAACTACTCAAAATTTCCACTAGGTTCTCCAGAACTGGTCAGAACCTGCTGAATACCAGCTCTGATGTGAACCTGCACTTCTTTTACACTTCAAAGAGGGAAGTCAGATTTTTCAGAGTCTTTCTTTGGGGCACTTTGCACCACACACTTGTTTTCTGTTTCACATCATCCCATCCCTTCCCCTGAGCTTTAGGTGAAATGTGGGAAGCCAAGGAAGCTAAGACTGCTGAGATGGTGATTGAACAAGAAAGACAGAAAACTCATGTACACACCCTATAATGAAATGTATGCATGAACTCCACCTATGAGCATTTTATTTCGTCAACATTCTCTTCCTTTGGAGAGAATTCTTCAGAACAAGTTCTCCTTCAGAAGAGAAAGGTAAAATGTGGAGAATTCATGCATTGCATCAACAATCACAAATCTGCAATATTAATAACACAATTCACTTTTACTCTGTTAACAACACATTGACAACATGTTTGCAACCTTGTTGTTTTATTCAAGATTTCTGACACGTAGCCTTTAACACTGCACAGAATTATAGCTGGGAATATGTTATTGGTTGTAACTAAGAGAGTGGAATTGGGACGCCAGTATGATATACATTCTAATTCCTTGTAGACTTATAGATCTTTCTGGATTGGCAGGTTGTGGCGCTAAGGAAAGTTGCAATGGGGTTGGAGGCAAGAATTCCGACTTGATCAGAGGCTCTTTTAACAAATAACAATCTGGTCTAACTAAGACGAATCCATCCAACATTTTGCTTTCATGTATTTCATAATAATATGTGAATAATACCTGGTTTCTTGTGAGAAGAATGTGTATTTGTGCAAGGCATGGGCTGCTAAGGTTAGTGGTGCAAATATTTCCTCAGTAAGTGAGCAGTGAAGCCAGATAGTCCTCCCGCTGGGCTGGTTGCCATCTGTTCATTCATCCAGCTCAGTCCCTGAGATTACATCATGCAGCTACTCTAGTATTTCAAAGCAAGTGAAGTTCAAAATCAGATCTGGTTTGCCAGAAGGCACATTTGTGTTCAAAAGTGGGGATTGGTTTTTGTCTCTTTCTTTTCAGAAGTTCTGTTGAAAAAGAGGACTTTATGTAGGATAATACGTCAGGTCAACACCTGAAAAACTGATTTAGATGGCTTTTTGACCCAGGAAACTGTTTTGCCATCAGCTTGCAGATCAAAGCAAAACGGACTTTCTGTACTTTGTTCCATGTAGGATTATTGAATTAAAAAGGGTTAGATAATGAGCATATGAGCTCTTGACTTGGAGAAATTTTGGCAAAGAGAATTGTCTTCAGAAGCAAAACAAAAGACATTTATTTATTTATGTACTAAAAAGGTACACCAAAAAAACACAATAGCCGTCCAGATTTTAGCATTTAAATTCACCACTCTGAATGCCAGAAAAATAAAGGAGGGAGAGAGGGAAGAAGGGAGGGAGGGAGGAGGGATAGATGAAAAGGAAGGAAGGAAGGAAGGAAGGAAGGAAGGAAGGAAGGAAGGAAGGAAGGAAGGAAGGAAGGAAGGAAGGAAGATACCATTTTTAACATTTCTTATCACCTGATCAATTACTGCCAAGGCCCTAATATAAGCATAAGGATTTGATGCATCTGTTCAAATCATTAAAACCCAGTGGTGGTATTCTACCAATTCTGCCAAACCCATAGCGGCAATGAGCAGCGGAGACCAAAACGGTTCTCTCTGCCACTCTGCTGTGGGCCCTCCTGGATTCCCTCCTTTATCCTCTGAATTTGCAGCACAGCTGCTTTGCGCAGCACAGCAGAGTGCCTCGCGGCAGCTGCTGAAGTAACCAGGAGAGTGCAGGCTTGCAGGAGGGGAGTTAGAATGCCTCTGCGCCTGCTCAAAGTGCGTGTTTGGTGCACACGCACACACAAATCAAGCCACACCCACCGAACCATATCCAAAAATATTTGAATCCCACCACTGTTAAAACCAATATTATGTTCAAAACACTAATAAATGGAAATGTGGTTGCAAACATTTAAACAACAAAATCCATAGAATGTATTGAATTCCAGGTTCAAATTCCTTTGGTCATTACTACAGATATTGAAACAGTTTTGCTGCAAATTTGAAAATCTGCCATACCATGTACAGGTTCATTTGAAAAAATCCCTTTTATCAAGCATCATGGAAAAAAGGCCAGGATGTTAGCCCATTGAGGTGGCCCAGACAAGAAGCCCGACTATGACCACGAGCACTAACTCTAACTTTATTGTAAATTTATGTTAATAGAATCTTGCTAGTCTGAATGTAGCCTTCCTCTCCCTTATTTTTACTCTCCTTAAAACTAGGAAGGGTTTCTTTTGAGACACTTTCTCCACATCCTCTATCCATCAGGCTTAGATTTCATTTATCAGGCTATTGTCTAGACCAGGGGTCCCCAAACTTGGCAACTTTTAAGACTTGTGGACTTCAACTCCCAGAATTCCTCCTCCAGTCATGTTAGCTCAGAAATTCTGGGAGTTGAAGTCCACAAGTCTTAAAAGTTGCCAAGTTTGGGGACCCCTGGTCTAGACTACAGTGATTCCTCCTGTCTCCCGATGTTATTTCCACACAAAATTACAAAGGGTGAAGCAAGTCAAACCCAATAATATTTCTATTTTATTGAAATAGGGTGTTCTCCCAATTTCCTGGATATTCCACTCTGAGAGATAGTCAAACTGCAGGAAAAGAAGGCTGAAAGAATGGTGGTTTTATTATTCAGATTTATTTCACATCATTCATCTGAGAACTCACCTTAATATACATAGTAGTCCAATTTCATCCTCACAACAATCCTTTCAGGTATTCTGGATAAAGAGATAGCAACGGTCCCATAGTCACCCAGTGAGGTTTCATGTTAGCGAATTGGGTTGTGGGCCTCCCAGTGCCAGTTCATTAATTTAACTTCTAAGCCAAAGAGAAGTCAACCTCCCATTGGATAGAATGCTACTTTATAGAGTAAATACTCACATTAAGTAATAGATCTAAGGCAGGCTGTGATGGATCAGCATTTATGGATAAAACAATTGCTATGCATCCTATGAAGGAGGAAAGTTGTGTTGCATGGAAAGCAGGCTGGGTTAAATGAAGATTTACATGCCTGTCTAGTAGGAGAGACAGTTTGTCCTTTGCCTCAGGCAGCAAACTGTCTTCTCCAGCTTAACCAGGAACATGAATAGCAGGACTAGTGAACAGATGCAAGTTACATAAGTCTAGATTTATGGTAAACATTAGGAAGAACATTTTAAGAGTAAGTGTAATTGAAGCTCAGGGCGATAGAAGTTGTCCTTCCTGGGAGATCTTCAAGCAGAGCCTGGGAAATCATTTCCTACAGAGCAAACCTACATGAGAATTTGTAGCAATATTTGTAGCCAATTAATTTGGTCGGCTTCCTTCCTTTATAGCAAGGGTCTTCAAATTCCTGAACTAACATGATCGGAGGAGGAATTCTGCAGGTTGAACTCCACAAGTCTTAAAACTTGCTTTATAGGAAGGAAGGAAGGAAGGAAGGAAGGAAGGAAGGAAGGAAGGAAGGAAGGAAGGAAGGAAGGAAGGAAGGAAGGAAGGAAGGAAGGAAGGAAAGTGGAGGCGATGGAACAAAGGAAGAAAGGAAAAACAATACCACGTTAAGCCCCTCTTATGGCAGTATCTGCAGTGTTAATGCCAAGATGTAAACATTGTAAAGCATCTGCTCAGATCACTAAAACTAACATCCCATTCAAAAACTAATAAATTGTAAAGCTAGAAAAAATGTTGGAATCACTTAGCAAGGGAAAACATTTCCAAATGTTATGCCACATCCCCAAATCCTGGACACTTTGTATTTTGGCAAGAGCATTTCTCATTCATGCTTTTTGTAAAAATGTATTTTTTTCATACTTTAAAATGGAAATGACTTCTAAAAATCACATCCACATTTTTAAAAATATGTTATTAGTAGTTCCCTCATTTATACTTCCAGTAAGTGATTGAAATGGCATTACAGCCAAGAGAGCTTCATGCTGTAGGCAGTTGCTAATTGCTTGTTGCAAAGCAAGAAAAGGAAAAATAGCTGCTATTAAATCCAAGCATGGAAGGAAGAAGAAAATCATTTACTGTAGAAATGTTGTACTGGTGAACTAAGGATCTTGCAGATTTTTTTTGGAGGAAAAATTTTCTCAAATGGGTAACTTTGCAAAGAAATAAAATCAACAATAAGACCATCAAAACTTTTGAACAGATAGATTCCAGTCATACCAAATGTGCAGTTTTTCATGTAATTCTAACATATTAGAGTTAGAATTTTTTCTATCTCTTTATACCATGCAGCCACACACAACTCTCCAAAGTTTCTCCAAATTGTGAAAGGTCTTCCAAATGGGATATGGGTGCTTCTGAGTTTTAGAAGTGAGTAAGCAGTGGTTCAAGATGGCAACCACACAATGGTGCAATCAAAATTCCACCTGTATTTTATGTGTATCATATCAAAGAGGTTTTTGTTTTTGTTTTAATAATATATGTTGCAACACCCAGATGTGATAGCCCAATCCAGCATTCTCAGTTACAAGACTTCTAAATGGCTTTTGTGTGTGTGTGTGTGTGTGTAAGAAGAAGGAAGGAAAGAAAGAATTATTATTACCATATACATTGGCATCTTCAAATTATACATTAATCTATCTGTCTATCTGTCTGTCTATTTATCAATCTACCTATTTAACCATCGTTTATCTATCATCAGTTCCTCCCATCCAATTTGTAAGTACTTGGGTGTTTCACATCTGCAAATCTGTATGTAAGTAGAAAGAGAAAGAAAATAGGAAAGCTATAGAGAATGGTTTTGAAAAATAGAAGTTATGATTACCATATCTCTCAGCATCTGCAAATTATCTACGCGCACACATACATACACAGATACACACCTTTATGTTGCATTCTCCAACCAATGTTTGTGTTTGTATTTTGATCTGATACAATCCCTGCTGTGCCTAAAACTAGCAAATGTTCTTATTTTCCCTAGAAGCAAATCTTTAAAGTCTAGAGGATCATTGAAAGCCAGATGAAATTGCTTTGAGGGATCAGGCCAATTAAAAAAACTTTTGCCTATGTCAGAGATGGGATTTATGCTGGTACAGTTTGAAATGCAGCAATTGTTGCTGTGAGGAGGGGGAACTTTCATTCTGCATTTCAGGAACTTGACATGAGTCTTTGAAGTCTTAAAATTAAAATAGTGAATGCAAAAAAAAAAAAAGTTTACGCCATTCCTCCCTTTTCATTTACCTCTCTGGCCTTTCCTTTTTTTAAAAAAAATACTTCTTTCTACAGGTTTTCACAAGGAAGATTCTACATTAATTAACTGTAATCTTCAGAGATTGCATTTTCCTCAGAGATTTAAAAGCTAGCAGGGGGTTGTGTCTAGGCAGAAAGGAGATTATTAAAACTTTAATAATGTGTGCCTTTGAACCTTCCCAAATTCTTTACAGTTTTTCCTCACATCTCTACCCTAGATGTGGAGGAAAAAAACCAATACCAGCAAATTAAAACTACTTGTTTATGCTTTTTTAGATCTTTCAGCGAAGATTCTATTTTGAAAGTGCTTGGGAAAAAAAGTGCACAAGGATCTTAACAAAATTAAAGGCTGCTTCAGACAGCCATATTGCGTAGTTATTTACCAGTCCTTGAGTTGACAGAAAAATATGTCAACACACATTGTGCTGCCCCGTTGCCACTCCTTATGGCAGAATAGCAATGCAGCTGTCCTTTCAAGCTGATTGGAGACAGGTTAAACAAAAGGTTGTATGGGAAAGCTTTATTTCTTGTACCATCAAAAAAGTCTCCATCAAGAGGCAGGAAAATAACCACAGATCACAGGCAAAAGGAAAGAGTTATCCAGAGTAGCCTAATTTTATTTATTTATTTATTTTGATTTGTCAATCGCTTATAAGATAATAGATATAAGTATATACATAATTATGAATACATGAAATGGGTACATATAAGAAAAATAAAAGAAACAATAGGACAGGGACGGTAGGCACGTTGGTGCGCTTATGCACGACCTCTTAGGAAAGGGGTGAGGTTAATAGTAGACAGTCTAAGGTTAAAGTTTTTGGGGTTTGGGGAAGAAACCACAGAGTCAGGTAGAGTATTCCAAACATTGACCACTCTGTTGCTGAAGTTGTATTTCCTGCAATCAAGTTTGGTGCGGTTAACCTTGAGTTTGTATCTATTGTGTGCTCTTCTATTGTTATGATTGAAGCTGAAGTATTCATTGACAGGTAAGTCATTGCAATGCATGATTTTATATACCATACTTAGATCAGACCGAAGGCGGCGTAATTCAAGGTTTTCTAGGTCTAGAATTTCAAGTCTGGTAGCATAAGGTATTCTACAACGAGCAGAGGATTGGAGAACTCTTCTTGTGAAATATTTCTGGACTTTCTCAACTGTGCTAATATCGGATACGTAATGTGGGTTCCAGACTGATGAGCTGTATTCAAATATTGGTCTAGCAAATGTTTTGTATGCTCTAGTTATTAATGTAATATTACCAGAGAAAAAGCTACGTAGGATTAGGTTAACAACTCTTAATGCCTTTTAGCTATGTAGTTAGAGTGGGCTCTAGCACTTAGATCATTAGAGATGAGTATTCCAAGGTCCTTTACAGAGCTTGGATCATCAACAAAGTCTTGACTATTCAGCTTGTATTTTATTTTCTGATTTTTTTGCCAATATGTAAGACAGAGCATTTATTTGTTGAGATTTGAAGTTGCCATTTGTTTGACCATTCTGATACATAGTCAAGATCTTTTTGAAGGGTAGCAGTATTGTCTGTGGTATTGAACAGCTTTACATCATCAGCGAAAAGCACGCAGTTGCTCTTAATATGATCACAGAGGTCATTTATGTAGAGTATGAAGAGAGTTGGTCCTAGAACACTGCCTTGGGGGACACCACTATTGACAGGTACAGAATTTGATAGGACACTCCCAATTTTGACCATTTGTTGTCTGTTTGACAGGAATGCTTCTACCCAGTTATGCAGTTGTCCAGAGATACCATAAGACTTTTGTTTTAGGAGTAGTTTGTCGTGTACCACTGAATCAAAGGCTTTACAGAAGTCTATGTAGATTGCATCTATTGTTTTGCCCTGATCTAGTTGTATAGTCCATATGTTTTTACAGTGTAAGAGTTGCAGATTACAGGATAGTTTTTTTCTGAAACCAAATTGTTTATTAGAGAGTAGGTTGTTTGTCTCTAAGTGGAGGATAATGGATTGGTTAATAATTGATTCCATGACTTTACAGGTGACGCAGCATAAGGAGATTGGCCTGTAATTTTCAACTAGGCTGGGGTCTCCCTTTTTGAAGATGGGGATGACCGTGGCTTGTGACCATAGGTTAGGCAAGGAGCTGGTCCTGAAAGATTTTTCAAAGATTATGCTTAGAGGTTTGGCTATGGCAGTGGATAGCTTTCTTAAGAAGTAGGCACATATTCCATCCGGTCCAATAGATAGAGATGGTTTTAGATTGCGTAGTGATTTTTCGACATTGTCTTCTGTGAGAAATCGATATGTATTAGATCATTGTTGTTATCTGTGAGTACGGCTAGGAAATACTGGGCATGATCCATTGCTGTTTACAAATACTGAGCCGAAGAATGTGTTAAAGATGTTGGCTTTAATGGAGTCGTCGTTGCAGTCTTTACCATCAGGTCCTATCAAGGGAGGGATGGACCTTGAGTCTTTTAGTTTGTTGTTTACAAAATTGTAAAAAGCACGGGTGGAATTGGTGCTTAGAAGGTTTTCCTCTTGTTTAATGTGATAATTGGTGCATTCGGTCTTTATCTGGTGGCATAAATTTTGGATCGGTTTTTGTAATTGGCAACGTGACCAGATTTGTTTTTCTGCCAGAGTGATCTCTTTTTGGATTGAAGTTTCCTTATTGATATGGGTAATCTGCTTTTTTGTTTTGTTTTGGGAGTTGTTGTTGAAGAGTTTGATGACTCTTTTGACTTCAAGTAAAAATATGTTGTAATGGTCTTCAACGGTATTGCATCCAGTGAATAGAGATTGCCAATCAAGGGATGAGAGATCGTTGTCTATAAGATCATAGTTGCCTTTTTTGAAGTTACAATAGGGGATTACATCGTTGCAGTCTTTACCATTAGGTCCTATCAGGGGTGGGAGCTCATCAGGTGAGTTCCATCCTAATTCATCCTATGACCTTCCGTTGCCTTTGCGGCTGGTTAGGTAGGCTATGTTTGAACATGGCTTCTGTTCAAAATAACCCAGGTGACAGGTGCAGTGCCATCACACAGAGTGATGTGGGTGGAACAAATTGAATCTGAGCAAGTAATAATCACAGGCAGGCAGGCGCTGGTGTAGACTTTCATGGCTGGTATCTGTTGAGCAGTGTTGGGCTTCAAGATTTAGTGACCATCAGGAAAACTTTTGTCTAGACCAGTGATGGCAAATCTTTTGAGCACTGAGTGCCCAAAGCACAAGCATGCACAAGCATACCCAAAAGGCAAGGTGCGCCCCTGTGCATGTGCCCCCCTGTGCATGTGCCTGCATGCCCTTACAAAGGCATGCATGCCCTGCATGCGCATGCCTCCCCCCGTGCATGTGCCCCACCCCTGCACAAATGTTCCCCTGTGCATGCAGAGCAGCGACCCGAAGACCAGATGGCCAACAGGAGGCACACACACATGCACGGTGGAGTTGAACTGGGGCAATGGTGTGCATGCCCACAGAGAGGGCTCTGCGTGCCATCTGTGGCATGCGTGCCATAGGTTCGCCACCACTGTCCAGACTATGACAAAACCCGAAGTCCAACCCTGCCCTAAATAAATAAATAATGGGAGTACTATCTGTGGTATATATAATGTTGCTAAACTAGCATCCCTCCAAAATCAGCCAAGTAACTGTAGTGCATTGTACAGATAGTTATATGAACAATAATGGTAAGAGAGTGGTCATATGAGTGTTGGCTAGTAAAGATGGTAATTGTATTGTTTGTGCACAAGTGTTCAAAAATAAAATTCAAAAACAGAATAAACGGAATGAAAAAAAAATATAGCCACCTAAAACTTCTCTGCATAAATAGCAAATACCTTTATTGTAACCAGTGTTGACAGAACTGGCACCATACAGTCGGCAGAACCTGGCTTTTTCCAAGCTTATATTGACCATTGATTCATCCCAAGACTAGTACCCTTTCAAAAGGACTAGATATGTGTTTTAAATGTGGTTTAGCACTCTTTTGTGTTTAGAAAACATGTTTGCAAGGTGTCTGCCTAGGACTTAGTAAGTGCTTTGGAAAGACATGGTCAAGAATTATGTTTGCAGATAATTTTTCAGCCAAAATGGTGCTGAACATCTGTTGTCATCCCAAAAGTGTTGTTTTTTTTCAACAGGCAACTGGACTTTTTTCGGGGGGGGGGAGGGTGTTTCCTAAGAAAATGTTTTGATTTTTGATTCAGAACTGAAGAAGCTTCTTGGATGAAAAAAACTCAAGATAGTTGCTTTTTCCAAAAAAAAAAAAAAAAGCATCTTTCAGACAACCATGACCTGGATGATTGAGAATTTTCATAGGCGACATCTGTGATCCAACAGATCTGGAAAACAAGAAGAGAAAGACAAACATCTAAACAGTTCTTTGAATTATGAAACTCCCAAATAAGTTTACAAAGATAGTCCCAAAGGTGCTTTTCCAAAAGGTAACTGGAATTCTTGTTTTTTCTCCTTGAAAATAAAAGTGAAATGTTGCCTTTTGGAAAACTGGATAATTGAGAATCTCCATAGACATTGAGGGTCCTTTACTGTTTGATTATATTTAGATATTCTATCTACTTGATAGAATTATTATAATAATTTTATAGATTAATATTTGGAGGAAGAAGAAACATGGAATACCAAAAATGGTCCTAAGTTGTATGGAACAGGACTTTCCCAAGTCAGCGTGCTATTACATCATCTCACTACCCCACTGAGAAAAAGTTTTGCAAAATTTTGGCAAGCTCACTATCAGAACTACTAGTTCCACCTTCTCACCTTGCTGGCATTTTGTCATCAATGGGAAAGGGAGGGGAACAAATGGGCAATTTATGATGGGAAATGGGGAAGGGGAAATTAACAGTCGAGGAAGAGCTGTTTGGAATCTGGTTGGTGCTGGGGCACTGGCATCTTCAAGGCCATTTGCCCTGAATGTAGAATTTCACCAGCCCAAATATCTCAGAGTTTTCCATAACATCATGGCAGTGCTGGATTGGCTACGGTTGGATGGACAATGGGGAGCAGGGCTCAGGGAAATTGGGGTTTTAGTTCTGTATTGGTGTCCGAGAATTTTAGATTCTGCTTGACTCTCCTGCAATCAGCATCTCTTAGTAAAAGTTCCTTTTCATTTCAAGTGAAGTCTACAGTTTTACTTCCCTAAGATATCAGACTGGGGAGGTCTCACACTCACCAATTTCCATGTGAAATTTCAAGGTTCTTTCATGAAAACTTGGGCGGGGTCCCCACTTATTATTTAACATCATCACAATTAGTTTGGGAAAGTGTCCTAATTTGTACCCACATTATGTTTTACACTCCTATATTGAAAAGTCTGGATTTAAATTCTGCTAGTCAGAGCCAACTATAATACATTTCATTGCATCTCTTGATTTCCAAAATAGATAACTTCTGACAAGACATCTAGATCATATGTGTGATTGCAGAAGATCTGTCTGAGATCTTCCCCTTTTTTATTTTTAAAAAAGAAATATTTTAAAGAATCTTTAAAATACCCTGGTGTCTGTGACAGCATCCATAACATCATGGCGGTGCTGGATTGCCTACGGTTTGATGGACAATGGGGAGCAGGGCTCAGGGAAAATGAAATTAATCATTCCAAAGATTGCTAAACCCTGTTTCAGGCACAAAGGATTTAGAATATACTACTTCCTTACCTATTTCATAGTTTTGAAAAACTGAAGGTAGGAAAAAAGAAGACAAGTCACTACATTTCCTTGAAATATCTCAGCCACCAGAACAGCTCATCACAAACATGTGAGACCCTGTTCACATTCAGACAAGGAGGGGGGAAATGGTTGACAGCAGGCATTCTGTGTGTCATCAGATTTTGAGGGAACTAAACACCATTATGCACAAACCATGAAGCCAAACTCCCATAACAGCAAACTTGGGAAAATAATCAGGAGATTTAAAATGCTGGTCCTGGAATGTAATTATAGGGTTGGGTTACCACCCATTCATAATTTTTATGCACAGTTCATATTTTGGGAACTCTGCCCAAAGTAAGTAGAAAACTTCATTATAAACAGAGTTTGTTCTCCCTCCCCTCATCCCCACTTTTTTTGTAAGTTTTATAGACAGACAACCATTTTTTGAGAGCTGGAAGTGGTTTGAGAAACATTTAACTTCCTATGGATTAAGATGCATTTCTTTTAGCTGACTGTGGTCTTTGACCAAACAGGGTTGGCAGGCTTCTCAAGCGATATCTGCAAAATCTATTTACTTGAGCAAAAATGAGATGAGTAAATATTTTACTGCATTGCTGTGATCTCTCTTTCATACCATCTTCAGTTAAAAATCTAGAGGGAAATAAAGCATTTTCTCTTTCCTTCTAAGTAATAATCAGCAGAAAAAAGAGGAAGACGACAATAGAATTCTCCTCTATCAGAAGAGGACAGTGGATGGAAAAATTGTATGTCATATTTATAATGGGTTATCACATGTGCTTTAAGACAATGATGGTGTTAGACAGACTTCCCCTTTCTAGATTTCCATCAGATCCGCTGACTTTTACTTCCATAATTCCTAGCCAACTTGGAGAAATTATGAAAATTCCAAAACACAAAACACATAGGTTGTGAGAAACTGTGTGAAACTTTAGCAGCTAGTCTTCTAGTACCAATTACATAATCACTTCAATAATATTTGGCATTAATATGACATTCAACACTGTATGCATTATTATACATAATTCCTTGCAACAACCCAGGAAAGAGCAAAGTTATTCTGCTTGTGTTGTAGGTATATGAGTCAGCCGTAGTGAGTAGATTACCTTAGGTTACCAATAAGTTCTTTAAAAGTTAACTGGATATGTCTTACTATATAACTTAGATAACTTTGCTCCCTTTATTCAATACATACCCGAGATGTACATTATCTACTTGCTATGGCTGTCTCATACCTAAAAAAAATACTTTTCATTAATATCCCACCTCTTCTGTTTATCCAAAAATCTGTTCATCAGTATTTGTGTTGTCTCACCCCTGAATAAATTTAACAAGCATATTGCCAAAATGTTGATTTGCATTGCTAATGCATTTCTTCCTGAATATCTTCTAAGCCTTATAGAAGACTTATGTAATTGCTTGATAAAATATAAATAAGCTCAAAAAAACATATCTAAATCACACAAATAGATAAACATAGCCAGTAGTCTTATAATAACCACAATGACTATGGCAATATTGTATACCACCAGGATAAGATTTGGTAAAATTTCTTCTCTCACACATCTTGTCTAGCAAGCATTACTCAGGGATATTTTGCTTCTGATTCTGGATGTTATTTATAGCCATTGTGATTAGTATTGATAGATTGATATGATAGATAGATAGATAGATAGATAGATAGATAGATAGATAGATAGATAGATAGATAGATAGATAGATGATAGACAGATAATGGATGGATGGATGGATGGGTGGGTGGGTGGATGGGTGGATGGGTAATGGAGGGAGGGAGGGGGAGAGAGAGAGAGAGATACCCAGATTTACTTTGGATAGTGAGAGGAGTAGCATATAAATTAATCATTAAATTCTCTATTCATTTTTAATAGCATCCAAAGTTGGTGGCCATCATATTTGGAATAGCTATTTCCATGATTTAGGCAGCACACTAAAGTGAGATTTTCCCACCATTCCTGATTCTCAGTGCAATTTCATGGGAGATTGGGAGTTCTAAGTAGTCCTATCAAACAAGGGAAACAAATTCCAAATTGATTGCCAAATCCACTGAAAACCTAAGGAACCTAAAGGTCACCTGTATTGAGAATATGAGAAGGTGAAATGGTATTTTATGTTAAAAATACAAAAACAGAAAGTCGAGATAACAAAAGGTTTAGGACAAAAGGTGCCTTGACTTTAATTTTCCTCCAACTGCCTTCTAAGATACACGTGTCATACTATCAGAGAGAAGAGATCTTTAATAAAAGAAATTCTATAGACAATTTTTCTTTGGTCTAGTTGCCAGAAATCTCATGGAGGGAGTAAATAGGAAGGAAATTAAGACTGATTTCACACTGTTGGAGTGGAATGATCAAACGCAGTAGTGCTTCATTGGTGGTTCCTAAAGAATTCTTTTGATCCAAATGTCTCCAAAGGAGTGGGAGAATTTTTCAAATGATCAGATAGATCAATATTTTTTTTTATTTTGGTTTGTCAATTGCTTACAATTGTAATTGTAACCTAAGACAAAAAAAAAAGCCCCTCCTATCTAATTAAGACATAATCCCAATAGTTGTTCCAAATATAAGGGGTTGTGTGGATTAGAGGCTTTTTTATACTATGGATTTTTAATGTTGTAGACTGGCCAGAGAGGAGCCATATAAATTTGTTGAGTAAATAAATAAGTGGTTTCTTATATGATTCCTGTTTACGGAGTTACTGATTTCAAGGGACAACAAAATGGAAGAGAAAACACCAAAATAAATTGCAGAAAGAAAAAAGAAGAGGGGAGTTTAAATTATTATTCCTCTTCCCCCTCACCAAATCTGTTAGGGATATCTTAGGCCAGAGGTGGTATTCAGCAGGTTCTGACCAGTTCTGGAGAACCGGTAGCGGAAATTTTGAGTAGTTTGGAATACCACCTCTGACTGGCCCCGTCCCCATCTATTCTCTGCCCCCTGAGTCCCAGCTGGCTGGCTGGGCCTTCTTTTGTTGCCCTGCACAGGAGAACAGAGCTAGAAAGCAGGTTAGTGGGGTGGGGAGGGAATGGGGATTTTACAGTATCCTTCCCCCAGGAGTGGGGAATGAATTTTGCAGTATCCTTCCCCTGCCATGCCCACCAAGCCACGCCCACAGACCCGGTAGTGAAAAAATGTGAATCTCACCATGTCTTAGGCCACAGTGGTGTCAAACTAGTGGCCCATGGGCCAGATGTGTCACGAGCAGGCCACACCCATCCCAGTTCTGCAAATGGGAAAACGTTGCGAAATATCATGTGATGTCATGAGTTTGACACCTGTGTCTGATTCTTTAAGAGAAAGTCAAAATTGAGCATTTAGGGAATTAGTTGTATCCTCAATAGCGGCACCAATTTCCATGAAGAAGCAATGGTGGTTTTGTCTATTTTAAAAATGCAAGATGGAAGCGATGCTCATGTTCTTATAACTCAGTCAAAAGCTCCTCTGTCACTGGAGGAAATTTGGGGTCTTGATTTTGTACAACATGCAGAATGCAAAGGTACCACACAGATTCCAATTCCAATTCTTAAGCGTTTTCTAACTCTTCCTTTCATGTTACTTCACAGTTGGGAAGGGGGGAGTGGAACCCAACTTGACTGCAGTAATTAAAGGGGAAAACACAACAAACCCAGCTCAAAGATATCAATAAAAGCAGTACATTTTCATTCTAATTGGTGCCCATAGTGGCTCTTAGACCCCCTCCTATAAAACACTCTGCTGGTGTGTGATTTCATTAAATGAATAGCTGACTTGCACAATAATTACAACCTTTCTCTTGTTTAAATCTTCTTTCAAGTTTACCACCTCCCCAAGATGATAGGTTTGTAACCTCTCTCCCACTCAGCCCACTCATCTCTACGTTTCCAATCAAAGGATGCCATGGAGTCATTAAAAACATAGTTTGATGTTATCACGCTCTGAATGGGGGTAATTTGGTACAGAATTAGTAGCTGTGCCTGTCAATTTAAGCTTTATTTCATCTTCCAAGCCAGGTGGCAATTTTGATTCCTTAATTTTATGGAAGAAACACACTCCAAAGGATGAGATGTGAAGTTTCTAATGAATTTTGTTTAGGGAAGAAAAATTAAGCCACCTAAGAAAACTACAATTAATGGCATAACAAATACCAAACACTATATTTACCTGAAGCCTGTAGACATCATTGGTAAGGATGCCTTTGGAGGATTAGCCTCAAAGCCAATTTGAAAAAAGCAGGATTGTTCCTGATGCAATTTTCAAAGGCATGTTCCTTTTTGCCTTCTGTAATCATTGACCTCTTTTAATTGGCTTCTCCTCTATCCGATTTTGTTTCCCCTTTCTCTTTTTACCCTTCTAGTAAAGTCTTCCTTATCCATTTAAGCAGGGGTGGGATTCAAATTTCTTGACAACCGATTCTGTGGGCATGGCCTAATTTGTGGGTGTGGCTTGGTGATCATGTGACTGGGTAGGTGTGGCTTGCTAACTGGGGGTGGCTTGGTGGTCATGTGACTGGCTGGGTGTGGCTTGTATGTCAATATTGTAAATATTTATGTAAATATTGAATTTTTATTTTCAAAAAAGAGCAACATTCACCCAAAATCAGGCAAAGCAGATTGAGTTGCTTGCAAAATCACAGATTTACTCATAGATCTACCTTTCTGCAATCTGCTGCCTGAGCCTGCACTGAAGCTTCAGTCCTAAGGAAGGTTAAGCTCTGCTCTCAGGCCACTTCTCCCCCACCCCACAATCCCCAACCCCTGAATACCACCCCTGACTGGGCCTCAGGGAAGCCTCCTGGGTGAAGGCAAAGCAGTACAACAACAATTTAGATTATCTAGGAAGCAAGAAATCCGACAGGATGGGAGGGGAGAGACCAGCCAGTGGCATGATTTGCTGGTTCTCCAAACTGCACAGAATCGTAACAACCGGTTCTATAGAACTGGTCCGAATTGGTAGAATCCCACCCCTGCATTTCAGCATTTTGCCATCTGTTTTTCCTTCTTTCTGCCTTTTCTGCTGGAACAATGGATGCAGGAAGAGGGAATGCGAAACCAAAAAAAAAAAATCAATTGTGTTTCAGGAATGAGAATATCAATTATATTTTCTCCTGCTGAAGCAAGAGAAGAAGATGCTGAAAGACACTGCCGCACCTCAAATCAAGTTGTTGGAATATTTGCAGATAAAAGCATGTGTGTATGTAGTGTACTCAACAGCATGCGTGAGAAGAGGTACAAGCAATGAAGAATGATAAAAGCATCATGATGCAAGTTACATCATAGGCAAAGTCACATAAAAGACAAAACTTGTAGCCCAATGCCACAAGATTTTTTTTCAGATGAAAGCAACAATTTTGTGCAAAGGTCCACGTATGTCTGGCTGCAAGATCTGTCCCCTTCCTATAGGTTCCTATCCCATAAGACAGTGTTTCCAACCTTGGCAACTTTAAAACATGTGGATTTCAACTCCCAGAAATCTCCAGATAGCCTTGCTGACTGGGAAATTCTGGAAGGTGAGACCCACGTATCTTAAAAGTTGCCAAGGTTGAAAAACACTGCAATAGGGATTCATCTAGTCTGTTTTCTAACTGTAACATCATAAACAGAAAATACCAAACAAGCATAACTGGGGCTATAGCTGCCATTCCTGAAATGTTAGTTTTCAGCAAGTAGGGTGGGTTTTCTTAATATTAAGGGAAAAAACCTATCTCATTGATTGATTGGTTGGTTGGTTGATTGATTTTTGCCTAGAATATTTGAAGGTACATTCCAAAGTCTGTGAAAAATCAATAGCACATGATTCTCTGGCATTTTTGAGATTCACTGTCAAGCTGTGTTTTTAGTCTGGATCCAATGGCTTCTGAATCTTGTTAATATGGCACAGAACAGAAATATTTTGCAATGGAACGAGTTTTTGAGGCAATGTAGTAGGTTAATGCAATTTACAGATGCAGGAAATACCAAACCAATATGTGTGTGTGTGTGTGTATTTCTTAAGTTTTTGGTAATTACATGTATGGCATTCAGCTTTGTTCGGGTATTTTCCCACGTCATAGTAGTGGTGCTTTCACTACTATGACGGGAAAATACCCGAACAAAGCTGAATGCCATACATGTAAGTACCGCAAACGTAAGAAATATATATATATATATATATATATATATATATATATATGGACCTTTGGTTATTCGGGTTTTCTCCGCGTAAGATTCAAAGTATCTAGGCAACGTTTCGGCGAGGTCCCACTCGCCATCTTCAGGCTGGTGCTTTCGGCTTAGTGCCAGTGCAAGCAGTGTGTGACCGGAGCTGCCATCTCTCTATATATACAAGTGGTGGGGGATGGTGTGCTGAGCTGGTTGGCTGTGCTGCAGCCTCTTGATTGGTTGATGGAGTTGATGTTGGTATAATGGGCTGTGTAATGGCCTTTTGTTGTAGAGATATCCTGGATCTTGTGCTGTCATCTCCTGGGTCGTTAGCCTCTTGTGTTTTAACGGCTTGGGTAATGGGTTGTGTGATGGGCTTGTGAGTTCTTTTGTTGTGGTATCCTGGGTCTTGCGTTGTAATCTCCTGGGTCGTTTGTGTTTTGATCTCTTTTCGATTAGCCTCCTGTGTAGTAACAGCTTGGGTAATGGGTTGTGTGATGACCTTGTGAGATTTATTGCTGTGGTATCCTTGGTCTTGTGCTGTGATATCCTGGGTCATTTGCTGTGTTGTGACTTCTTGAGTTCTTGAGGTGTAATTTCTTGAGTTTTCTGATGTGATGTCCTGAGCGGGTGGCTGTGATGTAGCATTTTGGGTTTTTAATATGGCTTTGAGTTTGGGGTCTGGGTCTGTGTTCGTTTGGCTTCGAGTTCGTGGTCGTGCCACATCTTCATGGTGGGGGTCAGTTCGCTTCATGTATGGTTCAGAGGAGTTTGAAGTGGGTAGTGATGCAGCTGCAGTGCGGCTTCTGGTCTGTGGTCGTGTCTCATCTTCTGTGTGGGTGTGAGTCTGATTTTTACGTGGAAGTGTGGTGGTGGCATCTTGTGTGGCCCTCATGGGTGTGGGTCTGGTGTCATTTATCATGTTGGGTACTCGTCTGTTCATGAGGGCGGGTTTCCAAATGGCTGGTAAGCGGGAGGTGTCATCTCTTTTATTCATGCTGTGTGGGCGTTTTTCTATCTCTATGGCTTCTCTGATTATTCTGCTGCTGTGGTGTTCAGTTTTGGCGATAGTTCTGGTATTTTTAAGGTCAATCTCATGTCCTGTGGCTTTGAGGTGTTGGACCAGGGAAGAGGTTGGTTCTTCTTTTTGATTGAGTTCTTATGTTCTTCAACGCGTGCACTTATTCTTCTGTTAGTTTGTCCAATGTATGTGGTGAGGCAGGCAGTGCAGGGGATTTCATATACTCCTTGGTTTTCTAACTCGATTTTGTCTTTAGGGTTTCTTAGGATGGTGGATATTTTTCTGTTTGTGCAGAATGCTGTTTTAATGTTGTGTTTTTGGAGGATCTTGCTGATTTTGTCTGTGGTGCCTTTTATATATGGGAGGAGGGCTTTGCCGTTCTCTTGTTCTCTGTCTTGGATTTTGGTTGGGGTTTCTTTTTGGATTAGGTGGGTGATCTTCTTTCTTTGAAATCCATTGGCTGTTAGTACGTTGGTGAGAGTGTTTAGTTCGGTTTTTAGGTGTTGTTCATCAGCTAAGCATTTTGTTCTGGAGATGAGTGTCTCAGCTACGGAATTGATCTGTGCTGGGTGGTGGTGTGAGAGTGCGTGTAGATAGTGGTTTGTATGTGTTTTCTTCTGGTAGATGGTGTGTCCTAGGGTGCCATTGGATTTTTTGTATACTAAGACATCTAGGAAGGGAAGTTGATTGTTAGCTTCTGTTTCCATGGTGAATTGTATTTTGGGGTGTAGGCTGTTGAGGTGTGTGAGGAAGTTGTTCAGTTTTTCTTTCCCATGTGGCCAGATTGTGAAGGTGTCATCTATGTATCTGAGCCAGACAAACCCATGACCACAGACCAGAAGCCGTACCGCAGCTGCATCACTACCTGCTTCAAACCCCTCCGACCCATACATGAAGCGAACTGACGCCCACCATGAAGATGTGGCACGACCACGAACGCAAAGCCAAACAGCAGGATCACAGCTCACCAGCTCAAATCCCCCAGCAACTAAGACTAACCTGAGCACAACCAAGCCCCCACCTGAACAGAACACACCCCCAGCCAATCAGAACACAGCCAACCCCCAACCAATCAGAACACAGCCAAGCCCCCACCCAATCAAGTCACATCCCCACTAGCAGTTAAAAGGAAGAAGCAGCTGCAAGCTCACATTACTCTAGGAAGCACAATGCTGAAGACACAAGCCTGAAGATGATGAATGAGACTTCATCGAAACATCGCCTAGATACTTCCAATTCTACACGGGAGAAAACCCAAATAACTAAAGATCCACATATACATATACATATACATATACATATACATATACATATACATATACATATACATATACATATACATATACATATACATATACATATACATATACATATACATATACATATATATATATATATATATATATATATATATATATATATATATATATATATATATATAACATTGTTTCAGAAATGTCAAAGTCTATTTTATTTCCTAGCACCGAAACAAGAAGGAGATGCTAAAAACACACATATGCACCAATTCATGCAAGGTGATGCAACAGTTATAGCAAAAGTAAAAGGAGAGTGCTGGGAAAATTTTAAACCCAAATTAATTTATTTCTGCTTGAACTAACCACTCGCTTCTCTCTAAAACAGTTTCACTTCTACTGTCATCACTCCCCGCCACTAATTAACTTGCATCTGTTTTGCATTTGAAATTTACAACACTTGCCTGCTCTAGCTATGGTACTTTGCATCTAGCACTAAACATGTGTTTGTGTTTACTACAGACAAGGTCTGAATCCTTTTGACTTCCAACAACATGCCTGTCATGTCCCAAGAAAGGGAACATTTGTGAGGAAAAGCCTGGGTTTGTTAAAAATGGTGGAAAGTGGATCCATTTAGAAGCCATCACATGGCTGCAGCTTAACTATATGTGTGCAATTAACAGCAATATCTGACTATTTCGGGGCCACTGGAAAACAAGTCTGATGGATAGTCTGCAAAATAACTTCTGGAAAAATTACAAGAACAAATGCCCCAAGTGAGATATTGAACTCTGAATTAACACTAGATAACAGATAATCAGAGTTGGAAGGGACCTTATAGGTCATCTAGTCCAACCCCCTGCCCAAGCGGGAGACCCTACACTATTTCTGACAAATGGCAGTCCAATCTTCTTGAAGGTCTCAAGATGCTCAAGAGGTGGACGAATAGTCTTGCTCCAATGAGGAGTTTCTTCACTGTGCCAGTATTGCTGGAAATGAAGGAGGTATTGTCTGGAGGGCAGATGGTTGGGAAACACTAATTGTAAGAAAATACAGCCCAAATTTTTTGGGACAGTTATTGTTATCAATGTTGTTGGCATTAATATTATATGTCTACAGCAAATAATCGTTTTGCTTTACCAGTTTCTTAGGACATGGGTCACCTGATAGAAACACAAATCTAAATCTTGGGGCCAGATTGCATGGGGAGATTTAATCACAGCTTTTCCAGTCTTAATCATATAAATGACAATGTGTTAGGTAGGTGGATGGGCACAAATTTTCCATTTGTTTCCTGTTTGTAAATAAACTGATATTCAGCTTATATAATTTTCTTAAACTAAATTAACATTAAATTAAAATTAACATATTTAGAGCTCAGGTTAGCATGCTATATATAAAATCCATGTCTTGTTACTAAGTCAATCATTGTTTAAAACACCTGTCAATCATTTAATGAGCTCTAGTGTTTTTTAAGGAATGAACATGTAAATGTAAGGCTTCTTCAGGTAAAACCAAACTTCTAGCAATCTCATTGACATATTTCTTGGTTATCAAAGCCTTCTTCTAGAAATTGGATGTCTTGCTCTAACCCACAATCCTGGGGTTCCAGGTAATCTCCCATCCAAGTGTTCATCTGCCCCAATCCTGCTTAGCTTTTCAAGATCAGCAAAGATGAATGTACTTCCTCATAACAAACAAAGAAAAGTCATAATTTATCTCTGTACCTATCTAAGTCATTGACTTCCAACACATGTCACAAGTAGTAGTAGTAGTAGCTTTTGCTTTTAAAAAAATGTTGTTTCTATAAAGGCAAGCTGCTTCTACATTGTAGATTTTGGAAGCAGGATAATTTCTCCAAATCCATCTCCACATTTCAGGAGATTCAGAAATCAACAGGAAAATGAGAAGGCTATATTTGTCCTGGATTGGGCACTTGCTCTCCTTCTGTTCCTTGTGAAGTTGCCCCCATCAAGTTCACAGTCAGAATATACATACAGTGGATATGTTATGAAAGATGCCATGATATCACTTCATTGCATGTGAATGAGATTCAGTTTGGCCTAGTGGTTAAGGCACCAGGCTAAAAAGCTGAAGATTGTCAGTTCAAATTCCATCTTAGCCATGAAAAGACATCAGACCGTTAGTGTTCCAATATCTAAGGGGCTGCCATAAAGAAGAGAGGGCCAAGCTATTCTCCAAAGCACCTGAGGGCAGGACAAGAAGCAATGGGTGGAAACTAATCAAGGAGAGAAGCAACTTAGAACTAAGGAGAAATTGCCTGACAGTTACAACAATTAATCAGTGGGTGCTCCATATAGGAAGTTTTTAAAAAGAGCCTGGACAGCCACTTATCTGAAATGGTATAGGGTTTCCGGTTTGAATAGAAGGTTGGGCTAGAAGACTTCCAAAGTCTCTTCCAGATCTTTTATTCTGTTATTTTTTCTGTTATTCAGCTCAACTCACCTCACAGGATTATTGTGAGAAAATAGAAAGAAGGTGTGTTGAATATGTTCACCACTTTGAGTTAACTGTAAAAATAATAAAGGCAGGATACAAGCAAACAAACATAATTAAGAATGGAAATTTTTAATGTTATAAAATTAAAAAATTATATATTAAAAAATGTCTTCCTCTACCAACCTAGAGAAGAGAATCTGCATCAAGTTGTCCCTCTAAGAAATCCGTCCAAGGATACCAAAGGCTCATTTAACTGCAGAAGACAGGCAGCTTGTTAATTACTCTAGTATGAATAAGATTATCTGCTGTGGACAGAAGTTCTTGGAAGTAGGATATTTAGTATGTGAATAATTTGTTCCATGCAGCAAAACCACTTGCCCTTCATTTTCAAACTGGATTTGGTCTTCTTTTGCTTGGTTCTATTTTCAATTGCCCCCACCGCCGTCCCTTTTAATGAGTGAATGCATGGATCCCTATTTTTTTTTTAACTTGTAGACAAAGAACAGAAATACTCAGCAAGAATTGCTGATGTGTCTCTTCAGCTTCCTGTTCTCTCTCTCATTATCCTGTATTTACTTTTTCCATGTTGCTTTATAGAAGGATATTCATTTTCATAATTGCCTTGCTATGCCATTTTTCTCCTCTCTTCCATAAATAAACATGCAATATTTCATTTTCCTGAAATGATGCTTAACATTTTTAAGAATCTACTTCCAATTTACTTATGACACAGGTTTGGCCAGATACAGAGCAGGGTGGATATGCCTGTTGAATTATATAATAGCATTGTTATTTAATCTTCTGAAACATCTTACTTCTTCATATGAATTTAACAGATTGATTGATTAAATGTGCATTTTTGTTTATGAATAAAGCAGAAAAAACTTTTCTTGGGAAGTTTTAAAGGAGACATTCTTTCTCTTCCTTTAAAGTTTCTGCTAGCAGATGAGGGCATCCATGGGAGCAGGTCAAAATTGCAAGATGGCAGATGTGAAGATGAGGTTGAAGCTCTGTCCCTGTAGACCATGCAGAACTTCTATCCAGGTAGAACTTCATTCAACATGCTGCACCTGCCATCTTGCTGATTTTGGCCTCTCCATGGACATCTCTGCAGAAAATATTAGATATATTTTAAAAAATTTAATTTGTAATTATTCAGAAATATGTTCTCATTGGTCAAAAATATTTATATAGAAAAAAATGTGGAAAGTTGACATGAACTAAACCAAACTCAATCTACTTGGTGATTAAGTACTGTATATATTTGCTATATATATACTTGATTGGAAGTGATCTCTTGTTAATGAAGTGTGCTGTGATATATTCTTTACAGCCAGCATGAAGCACCTTCATTTGGCCCAGCTAAATTCTTCCATCCACTCTCAGGTATCTTCATTCTTGAAAAGTTCAGTATTGTAGTGCACTGAATTTACTTTTAAAGGATAAAGTTATGTCCGTTCAGGGATTTCCCATAACGGGAAATATAGGAAACCAAAGGCTTCTGATTTCCAAAGCTTGTGTTCGGACCCTACTTGGCTAGTCTATGGATCAGATTAGGTTGAGCTCCAAGTTATCAAATCATGGTCCAACAATATTTTAGATACAGTAGGCATCTTTCTTATCTTCTCTGATTCATAAAAGTGCAATACCACTGCAATAAGACATTTTCTACCAGCCCCTTTAAATGTTAACACTATAGATTTCATTGGGGAAAGTGCCTTCCGGTCAATCCTGACTCCTGATAACTGTATGCAGTTTTCTTAGCAACATTTTCAGAATTAGCTGCTTTTGACTTTGTGTTCTGGTGATAAAGGGTTACCACCATTTGGTTTTGATTCTAAGTCAGGATTAGCACTTGCAGCCTCCCGGTTTCTAGCATAGAGCCCTTAATCCAGTGATTCTTAAACTGGTGATAATTACCCCCAAGAGGTAATGCAGACTTATCATGGGGTTAATGGAACAAGTCATAATTACTTGTCTGCAGTGCACTAACTAGTCTGAGACTTCAGCTGCTGTGCATAACAACAGAAAGTGGGGTAATGATATTATTCAAGAAAGGTGTAATTGGGGTAAATAGTTTAAGTACCATGTTTTTAACTGTATTTTATTTCTCCAGATGTTTATGTAGATTTCTATTCTAAAAACTTAGATCCAGCCTATTAAATGGGGGGGGGGTCTTCATTTCCAGTTTTGAAGCTAGATCAAATACATTTAGTCATTAATATGTAAGCAGTTATGTTTTGATCCTGAATCAGATGAGAAATTAACTCTTGGAATAACCTAATTCTGAAACTATCAGGAAGAAATGCTTTACTGAAATGGTTGAACTAAACAAGGAGCCAATGCTTTAAATTAGTGGTTTTTTAATGATTGTTTTAATATCTTTGAAAAATTGCACACTGAAGTTATCTACCTACGTTTGCATTTTGCAATATACATGACTGAAATATGTACTAATCATATGATACGGCACAGAGACTTTTGCATCCCCAGAAGGTCTTGTAATTCTAGGGTCCTTAAGACCTCTGGTGCTTGAACCAGTACCAATAATTCAATTTTACATTATTATTGATTGATTATGTGCCACCAAGCTCCTTGCAATCACATAGCTTTTCCCTGGTATGACCTTTTGTAATCTGTTCTTTCAGGTCTTACAACGTTCTGAAGCTGTACCTGAGTCCATTCACCTGGTTATCCTCTCCTTCTTTTTTCTTCCACCTTTTACAGCATTAGAGCTTGGGTTTCATAGGGTAGTATAAAGTTAAATGATGGTTAACGTTGCTTATATCTGTATGGGTTCTAGAATGAAAAATTGGAGTATCCAGATGTGAAGAAACAATGAGTCTAGTTTAGTTTAGTTTACTTTATTGCCATTGTACATCATACAACGAACTCAAACACCATCTTCAGTGCACATCATGACCATGAAAATAAACACAAACATACATCCTTCATACTTCACACATTGAACCGAAACCCCCACATTGCACCAACACTGCACTATACAGTAGAATTCAGCAGAGCTACTGCCCTGGGATAGAAGCTGTTTTTCAGCCTATTTGTCCTTGTTTTTATTATTCTGTACCATCTGCCAGATGGTAATAGTTCAAAAAAAGGGTTCCCAGGATGAGATGGATCTTTGAGAATATTTTGAACGTTCTTGAGGCAGCGGGAATTATAAAGCTCTTCCAAAGAGGGAAGAGGGCAACCAATGATCTTCTGGGCAATGACATTAACCCTCTGGAGTGCTTTCCTGTCTGCCACTGTGCAATTGGCAAACCATACAGAGGTGCAGTAAGTTAAAATGCTCTCTATGGTGCAGCGGTAAAAGATCACCAGCAGTTTTTCATCCAGTTGTTGTTTTCTGAGAAGTCTCAGGTAGTATAATTTCTGCTGGGCCCTTTTGACCAGAGGTGCAATGTGAGCACCACAGGTCAGGTCAGGCATTAAGAACTGTGAAATAACTTTTAAAAAATTTTAATGAAATTATTTCACCTGGAAGTATTATTTTGTATTTACAAGGCATCTCTTCCCCCAAATAATGTTTAAAAAGGAATGGAGATTAGAGATTTTTTTTTCTGTGTATTAACATTATAAAAAGTGTAAAGATTCTACAACTCACCTGATCTGATCTTGACACAGGTTTCCTGGTCATGTCATAGAGCAGGGAAATTGCGATACGTCACATGATGCTGCCGTGACGACATGAGTTTGACATCCCTGTCATAGAGGATGCTGATATGCCATACAAACTCATCAGCACAATAAGGTTTTGCATATCAAGTATTGAAAAGCCCATACATTAGTTATGACAGTCACCAAGGATGGTAAAAACAAACAAAAGTCAAGATGGCAGTGAAAATTTATCAACTGAAACTGCCTATTTCTTGTCTTTACTGCACTAATGGTACTCCACTGAACTGCTCCGATTTCTTGCACCATCCATTTGATTATGTGTGGGGGCCTTGGTGCTCTCTGAGCTTGGCTGTTTCCTTGCAGACATTTTATGACCCAACTAGCACTGATATTACCTAGTTGGGTAGATAAGTGTCTGCAAGAAAGTAAGAGAGCACCAAGGACCCACAGTTTTACTCCTTAGCTGTAAATGTTCTCTTCTATTGGCAGTTGTCCGCTTACCTCAGAGAAGTCTTCAGTTTTCAGTTGTGGCGATTATTCTGTAGCAGAGGTATCCATTTATTTATTGATCAAATTTATACACCTCCCATCTTACTGTCTAAAGCAGGGCTGTCAAACTCATGGCCCATGAACCAGTTCAGTCATGCGCTGGCCACGCCCACACCTGATTTAGCGAAGGGGGAAAAGTCACGCTACGTCATGTGATGACAGTGTGATGACGCGAGTTTCACACCCCTGGTCTAAAGGATTTCAGGCAATTTACAATTAAAAATCTATAAAATCCACCTCAAAGCGTACACAAAAGATAAAGTTAAAAAGACAGAGAAAATGCCCCCAAATTCAGCTGCTGCCCCTTTGGCATATTACTATCTTTGTGCACCAATGGGAAGTATATACTGGCTAGTACAACAGGAACAGAGTAATGCACTTTGAAAGATTGAGGCAGGAACTGGATGCTGGCATTATACACCTCTGCTTGTGGAACATGTTTTGGTTCATTAAAAACCCAAGGAGCCTGTGGAGTGACAATAACTCACTGCTGATAGCAATGAAAAATAGCCAATCAAAGTTGCATAAATCTTGGGAAGGGCTCTGGGGAAAAATATACCACTCCACAGATGGTACTAAGGAATGTAACCATTTCAGAGAAAGTTTCCTGCATTGTGTGAAATACATTCAGAGGGGGAAAAGACAACTGACAAGATAGCTGAGCTATTAGCTGCATTGGATGTCTCTTGTTATCCCCAGTATAGATGAGAAAGAGAATTCCACTTCCAATTGCAGGGGCTATATTTAGAGAAAATGTCAAAATGAGTATTCCGATAGCATACCTGCTCTCATTTAGTACATATATACATCCACATGCAGCTTCTATCATTTCATAAGAGAAGACAAATACAGGCAGTCCTCATTTAGCAATCATAACTGGGAACAGCAACTTGGTCATTAAGTAAAGCAACCTCTAAATGCAAACCTCTAAATATAAATCCTTCCATTCCCCACTATCCTTTCAGAGCTGAAGAAGCTTCTTGGATGAGAAGCGAAACGCCTTCAAAGAAACAATAAAGTCCAGTTGCCTCCTGAGAAAGCATCTTTGGGACAACCATGACCTGGATGACTGAGAATCTCCATAGACAATCTCTAAATGAAATTGAAACAGTGCATACTTTAATTTTGTTTGTTTGTTTGTTTGTTTACAGGGCTGATTTCTGAAATTCAATTGGAGAAAACCACTGACTGCTGTTCTTCAACACGAGTTTCAGGACTTGAATGTTGAATTTGCATTGTTTTATAAAAAAAAAAAATTCAAATTATTATCTAATTGTTCTGATCTTGAGTTTGGCTTTCCAGATCGTCAGCTTTAGCCATTTCCTCCTAAACAGCACTTATTTCTAATTTTAGGTATGTAAAATGATTGTAGGGTTTTCAGAGGAGTCTTTTAAACCCATTTTTAGTGGTACACACACTGCATCAGTGACACATCTGCTCTTATACCTCTATCCTCTTTAATTTGTCCTATGAAGGACATTGGATTTGTCCTGAGAAGATACTTCCTTCCTTCCTTTCTCTTTCCTTCCTTCCTTTCTCTTTCTCTCTTTCTTTCCTTCCTTCCTTCCATCCAGTTGGTTTATAGCAGATAGTTAAATACAGTATGTACATCATATACTCTCTCTTTACAATGCCTACACTATTGTAGCATGACTGTCTGTAAACGTTCTCTCTCTTCTTTTTCTGTGTGCTTGCACACTCATATTTTGATCGTAAGTTATCTTGCAATGTTCTATTTTGAATAGCAACCATAAATACTTAAAACAAAATTATACCACTAATAATAATCCCGAAAGATTTATCTAACAAAATGCCTCTCAGTTTACATTTTGAAGAACAAAGCCTTTGTGTTCAATAGCCTGCAAGAAGGGAAGAAAAAAAAACTTGAGCTGTAGTGGGGGGGAAGCTCTCCCCTCTTTGTCCTAAAACAAGGAAAAGCAGAAACTCCACCTTGAAGCTTTCATGCACTGATGCTGATCCTTTACAAGAGAATTAATCTGGACTGAATTTATTGGCTTTGGCAGCTGTAAACACTGGAATACCAAGAGCCAGCAAGCCCCAGATTCGCCACCCAGATAAGTCTGCCCAGAGCCTCAGCTACCAATGGAGGCTGGTTATTTTCAAACTCCCTGCTCAGCTTGTAATCACTCAGTGTTGTATTGGAACCAGATTTACTGGCCCTTTTGAGGAGTGGAACTTTTGTGATTTCCACAGCAGACAGTTGGAATTTCAGAAGGTCAACCCCCCAACACCCTCACCCCACAACACGCACTCACACACACAGGGTAGGGGCTTTTTAGCAGAACCAGTTAGGCAGGAAGGGAAGAGACATGCAGATGCTGAAGAACCTGGCATTAGCAGGCACAACTATTGTTGCTTTGGGAAAGAAAAACACAAAAATGAAAAGAGGTGGAATTGAGAAAGGGACACTAGAAGGCACGCAGTTATGTTCATTTGCAAGGAAGTCCCAAGAAGCTCAATAAGGCAGTAAAAAATATATTTCAAGCTTTTTTGCTGAGATCCCCAGCTCATGGATACGAAAATTCACTCATTTGTACACTCATTTGTATGCGATGTCTAGCATTATTGTCAATTCAGCTTGTTTTAACTTTTGAGGAAATTATATAAGGCTATCCATCTAATTAATTGAACTCCGTGATTATGTCTCATTTTATGCCTTGGATTCAGATAAGAGTCTGTATTTAAGAAAGGATTTGCTCTATACTCTGATTTTTTTTTTTAAACTATTGTAAATCTTGCTCGATCCTTTAGCTTTCCTATGGTAGATTTTTAAATGATTAAAAATCAGCTTTCACACCTGCTGTGGAGCTCTGTGGATGCAGTTATTATCCAAACCACATAATTGGCTGTTTTTCAAGGCCAATGAAAAGCCAGGGAAGCATACAGGTATTTCCCACTCATCTCTTTTTCATATTGTGATGCAGTTCTTGTGCGTAACCACATAGCTTTTTCAAGCTTCTCTCGTTCTGTGCAGAAACAGGCATCTAAAGATGGACCATTAGCTCCTGTAAGAGATCCCTGAAGGGCTCGGGCAAAAATCTGATGATGGGAACAATTGCCTAAGATCTGGAAATCTGTGACACCAACAATGCAAACTTTTTGGAACCATTTTTTTTAATTTCCAAAAACATTTAAAATTACTAATGTTGCCATTATGTACTCTGGGATTTTAATAGGTTGAATTGCCTCATTTTAATAATTTATGTTGATTTTACCCATGCCTTTGTATGCCGCCTTTCTTTTAAATGAAATATATTTTAGGCATATATACTAAATAAAGTAAAATAAAAATAAAAATCCACCTCTAGTTCCAATTATTTGCTCTGCGGCTGGCAGTTCTGCTCCATAAGAGGAATAGAAGCAAACTAAAATGATGAAGGCAAAGACATCACCATACAAACTGCCGCCATTACCTGCCTGGGGCATCTAAGTATGTAAGCAATGGTATTTGAATTGTCTACACATTTAATGATGCTCCTCCCCTCATTTTCCCATGTGCCCTTAATGGAGATGGGAAATCTGCAGCCTTCCAAATGTTGCTAAAGTGGGGCTCCCAACAGTTCTTATTGCTCAGCCAAGGAAACATCAAATTATCCATTCTTATGGTTGAAAACCTCCCACAGCTAATTACAGAGCTTTCTCTACATCATCGGTGTCAAATTCAAGGCCTGCTGCCCATATCTGCCCCATGGGGAGTTTAGATCTGGACCATGAGGCCACGTGAAAATAGCGGAAGGACCAGCCCACGGAGCCTGGGGGGGGGGGGCATGTACCCATTGTCAGCCACAATGGCCTCCTGAAGCCCTCTGCCAGTGAAAATGGCCCTTGGTCCCCCCTGAAGTCAGAGATAACCCTGATGCGACCATCAATGAAATCGAGTTTGACACCCCTGTTTCCAGACTACACAGTCAAACAATGTTCCAAAAGGCATCCTATTTGATATTGTTTTCTACTGGTATCGTTGCTAATGATGAACTGCACAGAAAGAAAGACTAGCAAGTTTGCAATCCTATCCCGGCTTATCTAAAAGGAAAAGCCGCTGAAATAGATGGCAAAGCCTGCTCGACTTAGAGCAAGAGATCCACCCGAGGCTAGGCAGATCACATAATTTGTTCTCTTCTGCCAAAAGCAAAGTACTGTTTTTTGATTCACTTTTACCTGTAAACATAGTCAGACCATAAAAACCAGGTTGTATTGTGTGTCATAAAACCAAGCAATAAAACTGTTCCAAGATACAATTGGGAGCAATTATCTCTTGTTCTAGGGTACAAAAAATCCATGAACAAGGCTAATTTTCTTTCTGACTTAAAGACTTTTTTATACATCAGAATAAGGCTTGACTGATGGTTTGCAGGCCAGATCCTGCCATAGCAATGCATTTAATTAGTGTTCTTGCATTACAGTAATTTTGTCATTGTAGTCTGGAAAGAAGGAATCCTGCTCATCTGTCTCTGAAAAATCCTTATTTCAGTTTTGGCCCATCATTCATCCAAGAAAGATTATTTTTAGTCTCATATCGTGCAGCAGCTAGGTTCACACAAACATTTTAATGTAAAATGCAGTCTGTGTTATGCAGTCTGTGATTCGGCATGCTATGCAAACTAGGTTATGTTATTTAGGCACTTGAAAAGAGCAGTTGAGCTACCCAAAGTATTTCATGGTTGTCTGTGTCACTGTACAGACATGTATGTGTGTATGTATAGGGAGAACCTGTATTGGCTTAGTCTTGATCTTACCACACAAGTTACTCTTTAACCATAGTTATATTGTAAACTCATACTAACTACAAGCATTTTTCCAATATCCATTAACCTTTCCTGACAAGCAATGCCAAAGGTCCAAGAGTGTTCAATACCCTGGATTTTCTTTTTCTTTTTTTCTGGAAAGTAAGAGTCTATGCAATTTAATCAAAATATTCTGTCCTAAAAATCTAGGAATGATATCTCTTCAACATTAGAATGTGCATTCAGCATGATGCAGAAAATGTAATATTTATCTTCCAAACTATGCCCCCCTTCTACACATAGTAGAATAGAATGAATTCATCCATCTTTATAGCCAGAAAATCAGTCACTGATTTTCTGGCTATAAGAAGAAAATTGATCGTTCGAAAAACAGGATCCACGTTAATTTATGTGGGCTTAACAAGTCAAATAGTTGAGTTTACCATCCACAAAGATGAATGGAAAATCTATATAGAAACTGTAGACTCAGGGGCCTGTTCTTCAGTGCAATAGTTTATCCGCAATACTACAAAATAAGTTTCAGACAAAATATATATCTATATATTTGTGTGTGTTTTTAAAAAATCTTTACATCAGAATGTGCATAACATTTAATAGTATAATTACTCCCCCATTTCCCTACAGTTCAGACAACTCTGGTAACAGCATGTACAACTTCTCAGATTGGCTTTCATAATTTTAAAACAAAGACTACATCAAGTGTATTTACTCTGTGCAAATAAGAGATATCTTTTTTGGAATCCTTCAGAAGACAAAATCCAATGTTCCATCTGCAAAGGTTCTTTTTTTTTTTTTTGGACTAATGACTGTAGGCTTCTCTCTCACTCCCATATAAAGTGCTCCTGTCCAGCAGAACCCAACAGCCTTTAAAAAAAAAATCCTAGCAATTTTAAGGACAAAATTTATATATAAAGCAAAATATATATAAAGCAAAAAAGAAGTGATCACACAAATTCCAGCTTTCCATGCCCTCCGTACATGCCCCAGTGGACTAGTGAAAGTATTCTGTCATTACTGAGATCCGGCTGTCGCATCTTCTCACAGGTCATGCAACAGTTCTCAAGACCTGTGACGGGCACCATGCATTCCAAGTCTAGCTTAGCCATTTGTCCTTTTTTGGAATGATGTCCATGGAAGCTGTAGTGCAACCGCGAGAGCATCTGTTGCCGCTGGTCTTGCAGTTGCTTATTTTCACTTCTGAGCATGCGCAATGCGAGCATGATGAGAAGCACCAAGATCAGTCCACCTGCGATGGGGACAGCAATGACAGCAGCCCTGAACCACAATTCTTTTGAAGAGGTAAGTTCCTGAACTTTAGTGAGGAGGTTTCGGCTGTTGTCGTGTTGGTATCTGCTCCCTTGTCCTGCAAAGAAAGAAGGGGGTGAGGGGTGGAGAGAAGAAGCCACAATGCTAAATATTCTAGAAAAATGCCATCATTACTCCCCATCATTTGAAATCATAGGTATTAAAGGAGATCCTTGATTTTTTATAGTAATGGAGACAACACACTACCAGCCTCAAGTTGTAAAGCAAATCATTATAAGACCTATTGTTCTCAAGCCAGAAGTAAATCATAAAAGAAGAATCATAAAACTGTGATTTGTTGTCATAGAAATAGTTAGTTTATATTATTATGAGCCGTCGTGGCTCATAATGTGGCTCATAATGTGGCGCAATGGTTAGTGTGCGGCACTGCAGGCTACTTCTGTTGAATGCCTGTCTCGAATCTCACCAGGCTCAAGGTTGACTCAGCCTTCTATCCTTCCTGAAGTGGGTAAAATGAGGGCCCAAGATTGTTGGGCGCAAGAGGCTGACTCTGTAAACCACTTAGAGAGGGCAGTAAAGCACTGTGAAACATATATAAGTCTAAGTGCTATTGCTATTATGGAAAAGTAAAAAGTTGAAGTTTGATGTTAATGCTTTATTTCTATTGCAACAGAGGGAGTCAGAAATCAATTGTTGTTTTTTTTCTTTTCTACCTCCCCTCCTCACTTTTTCTTTCTCCTTTTCCTTCCCAGAGTTTCCTATTTGCTTTTGTATTTTTGTATTTTATTCTATAATCTAATAAAATGTTTAAAGATTGGGGGAGGTCATAAACTGCAGTCCCATGAGCAAATGGGCCAGGTGTGAAAGAAATGATGTCACGTGACCTGAGGGACCTCATAACTGGTATGTACTGTGTCCATCATAACTCAAGGACTACCTTTAAAGGTTTCCCTTTATAATTTGAGTACTTATTGTATGGCTCCAGAAACACTAGAGAAGGATGCTGCATCCCAGGTTGTCCTATTTGAACAACAATGTACCACAGTAAGTAGAAGTATGGTAAATTGGAAGGAGAGGAAGATTTCCATCTTCTCAATAAAATACCTTACTGAAATGCAAGCAAATTATGTACCTAAAACAAATGTGCACATTAGAGATGCAATAACTAGCTGAAGCAACTTGCTGTCTTTCTGCATAAGCAAGAATCCCAACATAGTTTAATGAGTCTGCACAAGTCACTGTCTCAGCCTGATTTGATTAGAATGATAAATTAAATGTGAAATGGTTTGCAAATTAAGAAAGCTTTAGATCCGCATTTTAGAAGAACTCCACATCTTTAACTATAAATAATTACATACAGCGTAAAAGCACAAAAGGAATTGTGCATTATTTGTTTGGAGCTTATAGAGAAGTGTTATAGTAGTTATTAAATTTTATTTTCTGTAAACCAGAAATGCAGAAATGCAGATTTGTGTCTCTTCAAAATTAGAAGGT
The DNA here is from genome assembly GCF_049901735.1 of Notechis scutatus. Classification (NCBI taxonomy): domain Eukaryota; kingdom Metazoa; phylum Chordata; class Lepidosauria; order Squamata; family Elapidae; genus Notechis; species Notechis scutatus. Next base: position 19,828,017 of record NC_142025.1, read on the forward strand.
TCAGCATTGTCCTAATTAAATTAAGCTTTTGCTTTATCAGCCCAAAGACAACCCTATGGTTGTTAAGATTTTTTTAAAAACAAAAATGACAGTTTATATATGGTTTATGGAGTTCAGGATTGAAATAAAATTAAAGTAGATCTAAACATCACAGAGAATATCTACAATATGTAGTTCCTAAGTCAAGACACCAACTTGATAGCAGATGATCAAAATAATAAAAAATCTCACAATTTATAGTTAACAAGAAACAAAAAGCTTCTAGATTTTGCTGCACTCAACAGCTTTTAACATAGCTGCAATGTTCAATTCAACCACGCATTTTAGTTTGTGACTTCCTTCATGATATAAATTAAAGAAATATAACCCATATGAAAATCCAAAACATTTAGAGAATAGAATATGCAATTGAGGAAAATAATCACTAAATTTAAAACCATTCAGAAGCATCATTGAGGACTGCAGTTCAACGAATGTACATTCTTCCATTAATCAAATATCAATGTTGATGCTGGGGATACAGCATCAATTAAATGGATATCCCAGAGGCTATGAGACACTGAACTTCCTCAATCTGCAAAGCAGCAACAGAGTTGTACCAGAAGGTTTGTTAGGTGAAAAGAATTATTTCTGTATTATTAAATTCTTTCAGTTATGTTTTCCTATCTCTGTTTCAGCACTGATTAGTACAAGGAACTGAACTTCGTTATTACATTTTTTGTTATTTCCTTTTCATTCACATGTACACACTGTAGTCTAATAGTATATTTTATTCAGTCTAGATAGAATGTACCAGTTATGATGAAAACAAGCACTCCACCCAAGACATGGATCCTGTGGCAACATGCCAGGTGAGATACAAATAAAAAAGCAAGCTTTGTGTCTAATGCAAATGCAGATGTAAAAGCTTTTTGGCAAAGGTTTTCCTGCCACATGCTTCCTTCTCCACTTTGCTTAAGCCTAAAATCATTAGTCGGCTAACAAGATCTTATCTGTTGTCAATACAGATTAAGAATGTGACTTACCCAATGGATCACCTCTGGAAGTAGACAGAACATCGTAGAGGCCTCTGTAATTGCACATATCCTCATGACAACACTCCAACGTGGGTATGGCAATGCCAGAGTGGTTTTGGGCTATGTTAACTTGACAAATATCCAGGGTGCTTGCCAAGGAGTCCAAGCAACCATGAGTCAGTGGAGAATGGCTGTTTTGTGGGTCAAGCAATCTAGAGAAGCAAGCACTGAGCTCTGATTTGCACATATAGCCTGTTGCAACACAATGTGCAGCATCACAGTAGCATCTGATTTCACCTGTTACAAAATAAAAAGCAAAGCTCATTAGCTACCAGATATTCAGAAGTACTTGCTTTTTTTTTATAAAAGTCTTTGCCAAGGACTGAGACATTTATTGCATTCAAAAAAGAAATGTTAAGAAAAGTGTATGGGCAACAGAATACTGATAAGTTTATTATGACTGATAGATTATTATGAGCCATCAATCCTAGGGCCACATAATGATGGATCTGTACCTAACCAATTGTTTCAAGTCTGCCAAGGTGAAAGTAGCATAACTATCCTCTTTGAAACATTTATGGGTCAAAATTTATACCAGCATGGTATTTTCCATGATGCATTGATCTACAGTTCTCAGAATTCTTGGTCAACAAAATTAATAGTTCTGAGAGTTGTAGTCTCAGAGCAACTCGAGGGAAACACTTGTCTTATGTGGTATGAGCAGGATGCTAGAACTTCAAGATACCATAATTGGAATGTCAGATTTCAGTTTTTCTAGTAAATAAGCCATTTATTATTGGCACACAAGCATGGATTAATGAGGCTCAACTATTACACTATCTGCTAACATCTGCCAAGTATTTGAGGCTTTCCTAGGGAATTCCATGGAAAATAAACTGATATATAATGTAAAGTATAATGTACAAATACTAGACAAAGTATGAAGAAGCGGGGTATATTTATAATATTTGCTATTTCCAAACTATAGAATCTGTGTCTTGACCAATCAATCAAACAATGGGACAAAGAACTAGATACAAAAAGTGCTGGAATAATGAGGGGTTGTATGAAAGAGTTTCTAATAGCACTAGAAACATCCACATATACTCCAGTTATTGAATGGACACCAGTAGCAGCTTAAGTTCTTATGGCTGTTACATATAAAGGCCAAGTTACTTATAGTATGCTTTACAAAACAGATTCTCCTGGTCAAAATCTGTTAAGTAGGCCATTTATTCAAGTATTTCTGTCTGAGCATAGGATTGCACTCCCTTGCCTTCTTATTATTTATATTACTTTTCTTTTTTTTTTTTTTAATAAAGTTTTATTTGGGTTTTCACACATACAAAATACAAGCAAAACATCTTTTTTGAAAATAGCATGGTCCCAGGTTGAACTTCTTTATACAGACACAAAACTCAATTTCATGCTTCTTTTTGTGTTCTATTCCATATCTATATTACTTTTCTATAATGGCAGTTGCTCATAGCATCCAGCATTAATTCTAAGATCCATTAGGTTAATTCTAAGGTTGATAAAATAGACAGTATTTAAGTACTGAAGGCACCATGCTAGAAGACTGTACTTCCACCTTAAGCATGAAAACCAGCTGGTGATTTTGGGTCAGTCACTTTTTCTTAACCCAACCCTCATCACAGGGTTATTGTGGGGAAAACAGGAAAAGGAAGAAAAATATTAGGTATGTTCTCCACCTTGATTATTTATAAAAATAACAAAGGTGGGATAAAAAATTATATACACACAATGGACATTGCATTCTTCATAACTATCAATATATAACACATGAAAAAAATTATAAAACAGAGAAAAATCTACAATCATCCTAACTGACAGCTCTGTCACTAAAAAGATATTGAGAAATTCATCTATGAGACAAAAAGAGAAGCATTAGGTTCAGCACATAATCTTTTTTTCAAAAAGTCATTCCTCATGTAGAAGTGCTTTTTTCTCCATTTTAAAACAGGAAATTTTGTTTACAAGTGTAGTTTCCACTTGCCAAAATCAACTTCTTTCGATGGAAGGAAGGATGCAATGGTAAAATTAAACTTTCCTCTACCACTACCAGCTTTTCATTCACTCAATCCATCATGTGGTCAAAGAAGGTAAACACTTAACCTGAAAACCCTCTGCTCTTGGACTAAAAGAAAAATGCACAGGAAACCACAAAGATTTATTATAAAGGAAGTTAAAAAAAAGTTCCCTTCATAAAAACATCTTCATTTCACAGTCTTCAAAAATGAGATTCATTTTATTACACACAGAAACATTACTCTTTTTAAAAATATTTTAGTTTAAATCTGAAAAAGAAGTATGAAAGTTAGAAAAAAAACTGGGCTATTCTCAACTTTCAGAAATTATCACCATTGAAAGAACTATATTTTTCTTAATCTTTTTTAAAATCAACCATGAAGACATCCAATACATTTAAAAAAAATAAGGATTTAGAATTCTATTTTCCAAAGCAATTAAGAGATTACAATGCACACATCCATGCACATCTTACTAAAGAGAAAATACACCAGCAGACTTATTTTTTTAGGAGGAGATGTAGTCCATTGCATTATGTGTATCTTTGTGTATCATGCTCTGAAGTCTCTGCCTGTTGAATTCATGAAGTTCAAAAACTTACAACTAGCATTTGGAGAGCTATTTTGACAGAAAACATTTCACCTCTCCTTTGCCTGGAAATTGGTAAGCAAAACAAACATTAAGATTCTTCACCCAAATGGATAACTGTAATAAGAAAAAAATAGAAAATAAAAATGGAAGGTTGTATACAATGTGGGTAGTAATTAAAATTTATCAGATCTTATTCCTGATGTTCTGATGCTAAAATCCAGTTTTCTTATACTTATGTAGATTTTTCTCTTTTTCTCAAAGGCCTGTTTTTGCATTCTCTTACACTGTCAATCCATGGATATATATAAAAACCCTTAAGAGTGAAATTGCATAAATGCCCGCTCCCATAAAGCTGTCTCAGGAAGTAACATGAAAAGGAATCAAACCATAAGACCCTGTTTCTGTTTAATAGTTTATATGACCCACTTTGAAAATCTTATCTTTTCTCTGACCCAAGACTTGATCATAAACAAAATTTGATACAGCAGTCATCAAGTTATTACAGTTTCCATTTTAATTTGACTTAGATTTCCACATTTGACTTTTTAAAAAAAATCTTTTCAATGGAAAAGAGCAGAGATTTTGTAATATTGTATTTGGGGTGGGTGGGAGAGAGAGATAGTTATTTCTGTCAATTCATAAAGATTCTTTCTGAACTATGCAAAAGGCCAGAGAGAGTATTTGGTATTTTCAAACAGTGAACAATGCCCTTTCTGTTCACCTCTTCTTTCTTGTTACTGTATATAGCTATTAAAGGAAAACGTCTGCTTTTAGTCAAGGTGGCTTCAGGAGAGACTGCAGGCTTCTCTTAAAGCGTTTGAAGTCGACAGCAGCCAGAAGTCTGTGATGCCCTAATTATATCATTATCAGGCACATAGTTTCAGTATCTGCAACTGTACATTATTCCCAGTCACTCCCTTCTTAGTCCCTCTTTGATGGGTCCCTCCGCTGGCTTCAAGGGCTGTTATTTGGGGTTAATTACACCCTTCTTTCCAAAATAAATAAATACTATAGCACATCAACCCTGTGCTTGCTTATCCTTTAACCTCCTCTCCATGAAACATGGCAATTATGGGAAACGTCAACTTTCCCATTCTCTCCTCTTTCCTGCTTGAACAGTGCCTTTTATTTCTAAAAAGGGAGGAGGAAAAAAATAAGTTTTTAAATAAAAGACTATTGTAGGAACACCCCAAAAGTCTGAACTTTTACATTGTCTGAGAAACAATTTACCCTTAAATGCTACCAGCCTCACAAAATCGCTGAGTGGTGTGCAGTTAATTTATTCCAAGCTAAGCCTCTGGCTAGCCAACATGAAGGAAACTGGTAAGGGATGTCAGTCTGGAAAAGACTGGTTCTGCACATTAAATTGCTTCATGGTTGTGCCATAAACAACCATTTATGACATAAATCCTTGGCAGGCAGGTTTCCCCCTAAGCCAAAACAAAGCAAATTATATTTGACTACAAACTTGAATCTAGATTATTTTTAAACTTGAATCTAGATTATTTTTAAATGGATCTGTCCCTTCACTCTCCCCCCCCCCTCCAGGGAAGCCATGAAAGAGAAAAGGGTGCAGGATTCTGCCTTCTGGCCAGTTCCTCCAAGGACAGGAATCTCCTGCTCAGCTTGCTTTGGGAGGTTGAAATGGGTGAGAAAGAGAATGAGCCTCTCAGCTCCAAACAGCCCGGCTAAAAAAAAGTTCCGAAGCACACTAAGATGGCCTAAGCAAAACATTTTGACAACAGCTTGCCCCGAGGGTTGCTTCGCATCACTGGAGCCGGGGGCTAGGAGGGAGGAAGCCACGCGGGAGGCGGAGAAGGAGCGCAGGAAATCCAAGCCCCGCCACCACTTCCAAGAACAGGCGAGCTTGTTCTGGCCTGCGCGCCTCGGCCCGGCAAGAAACCCGACACCCTCACAAAGCTTTGGCAACGCTCTTCAAAGGCCGCGCTTGGGCCCAGCACATGCAGCTCGCCAGCCGGGGAGGGAGAGGCCGAACAAGAGAGGCCAGGCCGGCCAAGGGGAGGGGAACCGCCCCGGGGAAATGGCGAGGCTTGACGGCTGGCGGGATGCTACTGGGCTTACCCGCTGGCAACCCCGCCTGGCCCGGCAGGAGCCACTGAAGGGCGACAACGCACAACGCAGACCCTTCCCTAAGGCCCTTCTCCACAGCGACCCCTCGCTCCCCAAAGGGTTTGGCTTGCGAAGGGGAGAAGAGGGAGACCGCCCCCTTCGGATCTTCCCTTCCTCGGAGTTTTCAAGTAGCCGTACTACTCCGCCCGCCACTGTTCAGGAAGCCCGGCTGCATTCGCCAAGTCCCGCTAGGCAGGCGGCAGTTCTGCGGCCTTGGAGAATCCCGAACTAGCTACAGGGTTGTGAGCTTCGTCCCATGCATCCTTGAGAGCAAGTCCTGTTGCGATTGGAAGGTAAGGCCGCTGCCTTGGAAGCTCTTGGATAACATTGAGTCCCCCCAAGGTTGGACAGGTCTACACAGGTGGCAAGATCTTCCCGGACTTTAATCACAACTCAGAACCGGAGGTGCGGGTTAAGCCTGATTTCAGATCCTCGGGGCTACTCTTCCTCTGCCCCCAAGGCGCCCCACAACTTAGCGTAGCCAGTTTCTCAGGGTCTTTGATCATGGGAAGAAGGCATTCCCGTACTCAAAACGCCGCTACCTCCCCAGTCAGCTCCCCTGCGATCTTCCCCGCCGCTTTTCAAAGTTCTCCCGTGGAAGCGACAATCGGGTTTAGAGTTGCCCAGAGGCAACCTCATCCTAAACCCTCGCTGTCCATTTTCTTTTCTCTCTGGGGGTTGCCCTAGGTCCGAGCGCCTTTCGCAGAATTGCCGCTTGAGAGAGAAAAGTACCTGTCATGCGGGCGCGAGCAGAAGGGTCGAAAATCCCCAATTTTGGGCAAGTTGGTTGGACGAAGGCGCCACTGCTTTGGCACGCAGGACCGTGGTTACCTTCACTCTGCACAATTAGTCCAATTGTCAGGCTTTACACCGCGCACCAAAAATATATAAGAGCCACACCAACTGCGTTCCAACCATGCAAAAACTCTTTTAACTTTAAAACAAGTTGGGCATGGTAGGAATGCAGACTCTACCCTGGACGCGATTCACTCACTGGTCAGCGAGCGATGGATCGCTCCTAAAGAGGGAACGGTGCCTCGGCCCCCTGCCACCCACTTCTCTCATCAGCGCCCACCCCGCAAGCGCGCTTCTTTCCAGATTTTTCCCAGTTCTTTTCGCTCCAAAAAGGGCCCTGCCACGGACCCTCCGCGCTCCGAACCTTGACCCAGACTAGGGGAAAGAGGCATCTTCAGCCCCGCGCGATCGGGGGAGCTTCCCTTGGATGCCTCGCCCTTCCGAAGCGCTCCGGCGCTGAAGCTCACCTTTGGTCAATAGGATGGCCATGGCGCAAAGCTCCAGTTGTAGCCAGATGAAGAAGAAACTGGAGTGACGCTCCATTGAAGACCCCCCTGCTTGGCTTTCTTTGCCGCCGGATGTCCCGAAATCGCTTCACCTTGCGACACTGCAAGGAAGGGCTCCGATCGGGCAAAGCATCGACCCTCCCGGAGAACGAACCGTCTGCCCGCGTCGGGCCGTCCTCCAGTCCCAGATCCCAGCAGGGCCCGCCGTCCCTCGAAACGCCACGACTGGCGAGGGAGCTCCTTCAGCTGCAATCACGCTGGGCGCGCGGAGAACCGATCCCACACGGCCACTGCAGCGCTCTGCCCCGCGCAGACCTTGTTCCTCGCCGCTTTCTTAAAGCCAGTGCGCAGGGCAAGACGGTACTACGTCCCCACTCACCCTTACGCCCGAATCTTGCTCTGTAAATAATGGGGCCGCCCCGCCGCCTGACCCCACCTCGGTCCGCCCCTCGGTCCGCCCACAGCCATTGTCGTAGGCGGGGCCGAAGTGGCGCTCAAACTAGCGGAGCTTAGCGATCGAAGGGTTGGAAAGTTGGCCCTGGAAGATGGTTCGTTGCCGCTCACTTTCTCCTGTGTTTTTAGGGTCGGAATTAAACGTGCAAATGGGCAGCGATGTTTAGTGTGTCGAACGGCTGGGCTGTGGGAAATGCTCGCTCTGTCCTTTTTCTCGTTTGCATTGTTTTTTATCTTTCCGTTGGTTAACTTTTTTTTGGGGGGTGGGGTTCAGAATTCCCCCTAGCGCGCCAACTTCTGTGCCAGGAATGCCTGCTTTGCGATGAAATAAAGCAGGTTGCGCCTAGACTTTTATGGCCTAGCAATCCATAAAATGAAATGAGATATCAGAAGGCAGGTGGGGCTGTATGGCCAAGAGAAGTAAAGGAGGGAGGTGGGATGAAAAAGGAGTTTGGAGGGGGAGCGTGCTTAAGAAGTTCCACCGATGCCTTCCCTTCCCTTCCCTGAAAAGGCGACAGGAGCCTCCGTGCGTCCTTCTAGGATCGATAAAGCCTCGTCAGATGGACAGTTTGACCAGCAGAAGCCTGACCACTCTGGGAGTAGCAGGCAGAAGACAGTTACTGAAAATTAGCAAATGCAAAAGCAGCAGGCGCCAGCAGGGCGACGCAGACAGAGACGGACACTCAATTATGCCCCCAACAGTCCCAGCAAACACGCAGCCTGGGCCTGATCAATATCAGCCCCAAAGCGATCTTCTTACTGAATGGCTAATTCATTTATTAGAGAACTCTCCCATGAAACAGGCAGGCGGGATTTTCGTTTTTCTTTGTGCAATTGTTCCACTGACAATTTTGCATTTACAGTTTTGCAGTGTCGGCTCCTAATTGTGTATAGGCAAGCACACATATTTCTGAGTTTTTTTAAAAAATGAAACAAAAATTTATACCCCTTTGGCCAAGGTGACCCCTCACTTCATTCCACTTGCCATTTTTTTATCTTTATGTTTTATTAATTTAATTGGAATTTCTTTGATTATTGTAAACTGGGCAGAACCATTTGGGCAACCTATATATTTAGATGATTATTATTAACTGTAATACATCTACCGGTATTGCAATTCTCAGATTTCCCTGAAGAAATGTGTTTACCAAGCCTTGGAGATCTGTGTGTGTGTGTGTGTGTGTTATATTTTTATTTATTAAATTTATATGCTGCCTGTCTATAAAACTAACTGGGTGGCTTACAACATAATAAAAACAAAAATACAGAAACATTAAAAACATCAAAATTAACACATTAGCTAAAACTAGGAACTAATTCATGAGCGGTATGGAGATAGGATCTCCTTGTTTCATCAAATCAAGACCCTTCTGTATTACAATTACAATTATGGAAGGATCTGTAATCCCGTTAGTAGAGTGTGAAGCAGTTATGTATGTGTCTCCCAATTGGTTTTCAACTCTTGGTGATTGCCTGGACTAGCCTTTGCAGTTTCCTTGGCAAGTGATTTGCCATTTGTCTCCTTCAGTAGAACAGAGAGAGTGACTGGCCACATTCATCCAGCTGTCTTTGTGTTCAGGAAGGACTAGAACTCATGGTTCTTCTTGTGCAACCTAGTGCCTTAATCCAAAGGTGTTTTTTCAGGAAGCAACTAGAGTTTCTTGTTTTTTCTTTTGAAGATGTTTCACGTCATCCAATAATATGATTTTTGATGAATGTATTTTTTCCTTTATGTACACTGAGAGCATATGCACCAAAGACAAATTCCTTGTGTGTCCAATTACACTTGGCCAATAAACAATTATATTCTATCTATTCTAAGCTTCCTCAGCTGGAAATTGGCCGTGAGACTTCCATTTACTGAAATTTTGAGTACAATATTCTCTTGTATTAGAAGCTCATATCAACTTCAAAGGGAAAATGAGTAACTGTATTTGAAAGAGCTAGAAGAGCTGTAGTGGCGCAGTGGTTAGAGTGCAATACTGTAGGCTACCTCTGCTGTCTGCTGGCTGCCTGCAATTTGGCAGTTCAAATCTCACCAGGCTCAAAGTTGACTCAGCAGGTGGGCCTTCCATCCTTCCAAGGTCGATAAAATGAGGACCCAATTTGGTGGGGGTAATTTCCTGATTCTGTAAACTGCTTAGAGCTGTAAAATACTGTGAAACTGTATATAAGATATTGCTATTACATTCCTGTCGATGCTGATAGGGCCTTTCCTTTGTTTTAACCTCGCTGTATCTTGTACTGCAACATCACACTCAAGATTATATCAACTATTCTAACTGATTCAAATTAGATTGTGAAAACAATCACTCAACAAATGATATCCCTTCCATTCTCCATCCTGAAATTACATTTCTGGAGCGCATATATTAGACTTAGCATTGATGAACAATTGATAGATAAGAAAAAGCATTTCCATACCCTGTTACCCAAACTAGACACTACCAGACAAGTGACTCTTATTACAGAGTCTTCTCCGTTGATCTGGCATCCTCCAATTAAGCAATGCCATCTCTCAGGACCGAAGCACCCCTTTTCTGTGGCAGTACCTGCCCTGTTGAATGAGGTTGCCTCTGCCTCTCCCTCCCCCCAACTGTAAACACCTGGCTTTTCATCTAGGCCTTTGGTGAGAGGGAGTGAGGTCTCTTGTTTCATTCCACCCTGTCTTATTTTTCCCCTTTTATTGGTTTATTGTAATTTAAGTTTTTACTATTGTAAAACCCCCTAAGAATTTTTATTATTTTCATCAATATGTTGTGATGCATATAAGAAACAGGTGTAACTTGATTGCACCATCTTGAATGTCTTGACCACACCTTACTGATATCCATTTATATCTCGGAGAACTTCAAATGCTAGATAAAGCTTCATACTTTTTTCTCCTCTAAGGCAGATCAGGGGCCTCGCAAAGTGCCTTACAAGGAACCAGAATTGCATCTAGAATTTTAGCCTGGGAGAATACTCTTGCAATTTACTCCTAAAGTATCTTCAAACAGGATGGGTGTGTAGGTACATACACCAATGCATTTAGATATTTATCACATCTATACCCCCTATAATTGAACAGATACTGAATCATCTATAAGGTGGTGGCAAAGCATTTTGCCTCTCCTAACCTACATCCATCTCCATTCTGCTTTGGTGGGGCATCTTGTTATGGGTTAGGTAGTACTTCCCACTGCCACAAGCCCTTCCCCATGCCTTCTGCTTTACCATAGTGGGAAGAGACATGGATTCTTCCAGCTTGAACAATTTATTTAGCAGTAAACTGAGCCTTATGATAAGATCAGCAATAGATCCACTCATCTGCATGTTGCCTGAAGACATTCCTTTTTATGACTCCTCCCAGCAATTTAGCCTTCTTTTTTTTATTATTCCCAGGCTTATAAAAGTGTTGCCTTAACATTGATGTGATCCAGACAGGCTTCCAGGCAAATTCCTGGCTTAGGTTGCCTAGAGCAATGCTTATCAACTTTGGCAATTTTAAACGGTGTGGATTTTCAACTCCCAGGATTCTGCAGCCAGAGTGCTATGGGATTCTGGGAGTTGAAGTGCACACATCTTAAACTTTCCAAAATTGAGAAACACTGTCCTAGATTACCTTAAAGGCTATGTCTAACCTTTACATCCTATAACCTTTCAGGCAATGGTGGGATTCAAAATTTTTTACTACTGATCTGTGGGTGTGGTGTGATGGGTGTGGTGTGGCTTGGTGGGCATGACAGGAAGGATACTGTAAAATCCCCATTCCCTGCCCACCCCACTAACCTGCTTTCCAGCTCTGTTCTCCTGTGCAGGGCAACAAAAAAAGACCCAGCCAATCAGCTGGGACTTGGGAGGCAGAGAATAGATGGGGGCGGGGCCAGTCAGAGGTGGTATTTCAAACTACTCAAAATTTCGGATACCAGTTCTCCAGAACTGATGAGAACCTGCTGAATACCACCTCTACTTTCAGTCTCTGAGGAAATGTAGCTCGCCTGCCGCTTCCACAACACAGTTCCCAATAAGCTGTGTCCCGGCCCCAGGCTGTGGCTGAGGGGTTAGGTACCCCTGAATTATAGGGTGAAGGAGAGGTATTTGTAGAAACAGAATGAAACAAATTTTAAATATTAACTTTTTTTCTTGCCAGTTGTTTTTCTGATAAGGATCTCCAGGCCTGAGAAATACATTGAGCTGCTTCATATATGATACGTAATGCTAGAATAAGCTACGCTTCTTGCTGGAAATAATATTTAACCTTTTCATTAGAAATTTGGCAAGGTATGCTTAGGAAATATGCATTAGTGTCAAAAATAACTCCCTATCTAAAAAAGTAAGTCTGATACTAACTTTCACTCAATTTGGAAACCATTTACTTGATAAACTATAATTATGTATATAAATATCTTTCTCAAAAGTGCTTTTTCAAAAGACAGCTGGACTACACACTGATAAAGCACCTTTGAGACAATCACGATCTGAATGACTAAGAATCTCCCTCATCTGTCTCACCCAACATCCAGGTTTCTTTCAATATAAGACTCCAAATTCTGTCTGATTGGTCATATAAAAGTTAAGGAGGAATATTTCAAAATAAAGGGACATTCTTATTAATTCCTATTATTTTGACTAATGGTTCTCTTTATTCTGCATGTTTTTGTGTACTTCTGATTTAACAATATTGGCATTTGTAAAGTGCCAAACAGAAATGTGGTTGTATCTCTTCCTATTTAACACTGCTGGTAACAATAATATTTTAAAAAAGAACGTTTTTCCTTCTTTTAACATTATGTAAATGATTGAGCAATTTTTTACAATTTTAATATATTCTCTTTTTATTTTTCCCCTTTTTTCTATTTTATTCTTTTATTCTAAGTAGTTTTAAAAAGCAAACATAAAAAAGTGCTCAAAAGGCAAATTTTGATACAGCGATCCAGGAAGGCCCAAATATGGGCATATATAATTATCCCAGACCCATCAGCCGCACCAAGATGGAGATCGAGTATAGAGAGAGATAATGAGCAGCTACAGCCCCTGTTCACCATCACTCAAAAGAAAGCAGATTTCAAGAAGATCTCTGAGCCAGCGAGCTTCACCTGGCTACTCCATTCTTCCAGCTGATCTGAATATACCTGGAGGCTCTTTGTAGCCGCCTGCTCAGCCAGTCTCAGAGCAACAAAGCCTTCACATCTAAGTAGAAAAATATTTCTTGTTTTTGTCCTTTGAAATCTATTGTAGGGAAGAGTTACCAATTGTTTTATTGCGACTGCTATTATGGACTGCCATTTTGAAGCCAGCCCATGGATGTTTCTTGTTCTTGTAGAGGATAGCAACCAAGTTTATAAACTATTATGGTACCAGGACATCAGATGATTCTTCCTGGCCCCATCCAGTTAAGCATTCTCTGGCACACCTAGGCCAAAGAGAGGCATCTGGGGAGCTGTGGCACTGTGCCTCAATTGGTATTTAAGACACGCTGCCCACAATTCAGTGAGTAACAGATAACCATCAAGACTTGTTTACTATTGATAGCCCTGTCTTCCCTTGCATTTGTCTAATCCTCTTCTAAAACTTTCATAGTGTCTGGTGGCAGCAAATCCCATAGTTAAATATGCATTGTGTAAAGATGTTTATCAGATCATTTCTGTCTACATACTGAAAAAGGCCATTCAGACTTCCCCTGCAGTGAGGACAGATGCCAATAATCGATTAAACTTCTCTGCAGTTTCTTTGTCTTTCCTGAGTACATGTTTAATGTCCTGCACTTCAACAATCCAAACCCTGCCTAGCCGGTTTCCTGGTTGGAAAATTTCTAAAGGTCTTTTTTCTTTTTCTTTTTTTTGGCCAAATACTCCTATGTCTTTCTACATATTTTACTATATGCTCTTTATTTCTTTTGTCAGTTTCTGTGTGCTCTTTTTTATTTTCTGGTTTGTGCAAAACTTCCAACTGTGAAGGAAGCTGCCCTACCTGTAATTCAGTTAGTCTTCGACTTAAAATCCCAGTTGGGACTAAAATTTCCATGATTAAGTCAGATGTTAAACTGAGTTGCTTCTGATTTTAAGACCTTTTATGCCATGAATCATTGCAGTTGTTAAATGAATACAGGTAGTCCTCGACTTACAACAGTTCATTTAGTGACCCCTCAACTTTACAAAGGCACTAAAAAGGTGACTTATGACCATTTCCCACAGTTAAGACCTTTGCAGATTCCCCCATGATCATGTGATCCAAATTCAGATGCTTGACAATTGGTTCATACATATGACTGTTGCAGCATCCCAGGGTTCACATGATCTCTTTTCGCAGCCTTCTGACCAAGCCAGTGGAGAAGCCAGATTTACTTAACAATTGGATCACTAACTTACCAACTGCAGTGATTCACTTAACTGTGGCAAGAAAGGTCGTAAAATGGGGCAAAACTCACTTAACAAATGTCTCACTTAACAACAGACATTTAGGCTGAATTGCAGTCATGTCAAGGACTACCTGTAGGTGATTGTTAAACAAACCTGATGTCAACTCATAAAATATTTCTATGGTCCTTTTAGAGTTGCCAACAGAAAGGGAGGGGGGGGAGCAGTAGGCAACTTGCATTCCATTAATGTTTTCAAAGATAGTTTCTAGGTGACCGAAGTTTCTGCCACGCAAAATTCTAACTGTAGAGTATGACTGATGACTTAAATGTGCTATAAATGTGTCCCATTGGAGAATATGAATTATGATACAAATGGGGGTGGGGAAAACAGGGCCAACGGTGACAATGAATGATGTGTTTCAGAGTCGGCTAAACCCAGGCAGCATTGGTTTACTCCTAATAAATCTTTAAGTTTGGAAGTTTGGCTAGAGACTCATGATTTAAATGGGGGTAACTGCCAGAGCCCTGACACCCAACTTCTCTCACTGACTTTACTTATCAGAAACTGACAGGTAAGGTTGCAAATGATGATCCAGTCCACTGCACCTGTCATAAATAAAGGTTGGTTGCTAAATGCCTGAATATGTATCCTGTGATGGTGGAGATGTTAGGCTGGCCATAAGTATGAGGACTGGTCACATCATTTTTTAAAGTTCTGTTATAACAGTCACTAAACAAATGGTTGCAAGTTAAGGATTACCTGTACAATGTTTCTTAATTCTAGCAGCTTGAAGATGTGTGGCCTTCAACTCCCAGTATTCTCTAGCCAGCCTAATTTCTGGGAGTTCACATCCATGCACTTTTAAGTTGCCAAAGTTGAGATACACTGCTCTATAATAGCTTCCAACTCTTTTTTCTTTTTTTAAGTAAGGAAATTATACAAAGACATGAAAATGGAATGGAGCTAATAAATTCACATTCAGAGCCAATAATCTATTTAAAGACAATTGGGCAAAATTTTACAAATGGACACATTTGTTTGATATTGTGTGCTTATAAACGTATAAATGGTTTCAGACAAGACAAAGCCTGTAAATCATCTTCTCCATATATTCATTGAAAACATATCCATAGTTGTCTTGTTATTCCACATTGATTAGGGGAGGGGAAGAAATAATACTAATGTGATCAAAGCCTCCCCTTTGTACGCTCAGGTAACAACACCTGTACAAAGCAGGCAGGCTTTTGATTTGCTGGCCTTTGCCATTTTTAGAACAGAGTCTGCACCTGACAGAAATGCACACCCAAATCCTACAGCTTCTCCCTAAAGAGCATCTCTTCGTTTGCGATCATTGCTGCCATCAGAATCTCCTATTTTACCTTTGTTCCCAAGACAGTAGGTTTATCTCCTGGTTTTATTTTTAACCTGCTTTTTTTTGTACTGCAAAACATCAATGAGTTGAAAAACATAGACTAACAACTAAAAAAAAAAAATCAATCTAGGACACCCCACAGTTATTTTTTCTGTCATGATGCAAACCAGGTGGACACTAAGCTGGAGTGAACCAGGGCTGGAAACTGGATTGCGGAGAAGAAAAAATGTATGGGAAAAAGACAATGGAAAACTATGTCTGTGTTGTTGCTAAGAAAACTACAATGTACCCAAGAAAATACCCAGCTCAATTTGAAGATTTTACTTTGCGGATAGATTATGATAGCAAGATCAACAATAAGGAAAAAGAAAGTCAGCTTGGTTTCGTGGTTAAGGCATCAGAGATTGTGAATTCAGGCCCTTCCTTAAGCCCGTGAGAGGCATCTGGGTGACTTTGGGCCAGTCATACTCTCCCAGCCCAACTCACCTCAAGGATTGTTGTGGGGAAAATAGGAGGAGGAAAGTTTGCTGGATATGTTTGCTGCCTTGAGTTATTTGTAAAAAAAAATAATAAAGATAGGAAATAAATCAAATTTTGGAAGTTTTTTTTTAAGATCATATAAGAACACCTTGTGACGATTTGTTCACTGGGAACTTCTGATTGCTGCCAGTTACTGTGTCAGAACTGCAGTACCTGGTCATCTACTATAAACACTGATATTTCCTTGGCCAAAGATGGGGCTTACTGATTATTTTATTATTATTTTACTTTAGAAGCCACACAACTCCATTGTTTTATTATTCATAAATCTCCAGCTTCAGTCTGTCCCACCACTAATCTGTTAACAGCTACTTTCTAGGACACTTTTCAAAGAACCCTAAAATTTCAGAAGATGTTGTGTATTATGTCCTGCTTGGCCCACTGGCACAGAACACCTCAATTAGTGAAAGAATTTGATAAGTAGATCAGTCTAAGATGCTAGTCAGGCCTAAAAGAAAACCTGACTTTGAAGGAACCTGGGCAAAGTTTGACTTGAGCATGTACCATCTAACACAACGTTACCAAGTTACTCAATGCACCCAGAAACCCAGTTGGGGTATTATTATTTTTCGTTCAATATTTCATCCCATAACTGGGAGAAAATATTAGGACTTTTTTAGTCTCCGGACAATAAAAAGGAGAATAAGTTTCCAGAAAACCATTTTTAAGAGAAGGGGAAGATCTTATTCAACAGATAAATAGGTAGATTCTGTAAAATAATAGTAATGTGATTGCTCCATGGGGAATCTGCCTCATATAGTAAAACAATGGCTTTGATTTATATCTTAACTGGAAACAACAGTCTTTGTTATTTTCAGAACATCTTTCGGAAACTTCTGTAAAGGAAGAAAGGAAGGAATAAATGCCTGTGAAGTCAGCAAAGGAAGGCTTATAGTTTTCCAAGAAGAGAAATGGAAATCTCTGGTGCATTACCGCCATCTAGTGGGTTCTGGAAAAAGAGGAACAGCCACTGCTATAAAGAGTTTCTCATAATATCGGCTCTAGTTTTAAATACTAGCCCACTTTTCACATACCCCTAGAGTTTTATTTCTAACATGACAGATTTCTGCCACCTGGTTAGAGCCTTTAACATATAGAAAGAGTAAGAAAATCTCTGGCACATCACTGTTCATCACTGCCCACATTCTGTTTGCATTCAGGCCCATAAAAAAGCCCAAAAGTTAATAGGCCAGGGGTGTGAAACTCAATTTCATTGAGGGATGCATCAGGGTTGTGTTTGACCATGGGGGGGGGGGGGTGTAGTCAGGGTGGGCGTGGCCAGCTCAACATCACTTGTGTTGGGGGCACCTGTGGTAGCCCAGGCAAGGCTGGAGAGATCCTCCTGCAGCCTTGTGCCAGCAAAAATGGAGTTTGCCAGGGCCGTGGATCTAGCCCACAGGCCTTGAGTTTGACACCCCTGCTTTAGGTGAATTCCCTTCTAAGAATCTTGGTCTATCAATGTAAACTGCTCTCAGCCAAGGCAATAAAGTAGAGGTGGGTATTCAGCAGGTTCTGACCAGTTCTGGAGAACCGGTAGTAGATATTTAGAGTAGTTCGGAGAACCGGCAAATATCACCTGACTGGCCCAGCCCTCATCTATTCCCTGCCTCCCAAGTCCCAGCTGATCGGCTGGGTCTTTTGTTGCCCTGCACAGGAGAACGGAGCCAGAAAGCAGGCTAATGGGGTGGGGAGGGAATGGGGATTTTGTAATATCCTTCCCCTGCCACGCCCACCAAACCATGCGCACCAAGTTACACCAGAGAACCGGTAGTAAAAAAAAATTGAATCCCACCACTGCAATACAGGTAGTTCTTGACTTACAACAGTTTGCTTATTCAAAGTTATAACGGCACTGGAAAAGTGACTTATGACCATTTTTCACACTTACAACTCTTGCAGCATCCCCATGATCATGTGAATACATTTGGATGCTTGACAACTGATTCATGACTGCTGCAGTGGCCTGGGGTCATGCGATCTCCTTTTGTGACCATCTGATGAACAAAATCCATGGGGAAGCCAGGTTCACTTAACCATCATGTTACTAACTTAACTACAGTGATTCACTTAACAAATGTGGTAAGAAAAGTTGTAAAATGGGGCAAAACTCACTTAACAAATTTCTCACTTAGCAATATCCACTTTGGATATTGTGGATATAATATCAGTTGTGGTAATAAGTTGAGGACTACTTGTATTTAAAGAAAGTTTGGGCCATTAATGTCTAAACCAACATTGAATATCTTGCAAACATATGGTTGTTGAAATGGCTGGGCAAGAATATTTTTAAACAGAAAAATACCTGACAACGGGTATGACTCGGACCATTGGATAGCCTTTACCAGAGCACAATTTTGAGTAGCTGTGTTTTATGGTTAAATATGGACGGTTCATCAAGTGTCGTACCTTAAGAGAATGTGTGAATATAGGGCAATTGGTATAGAAGACACACACCTGATTCAATTCCCAATTATGTCCCAACAAGAGCCCAGTAGTTATAGACACTTTATTGCCACTGATGCCCATTGTTTCTTCATAGTCAAATGAATAGTCAATAAAACTATATTAAATGATAGCAATGCTTTTAACAAACCGTTTCTAATGAATTAATGATTCATTGTGACCATTGATAGGACTTATGAATGAATGAGGTTTTTAGCTCATCCTTCATTCAGGAATTCAATGTGATACATATAGTGCTTCCTTCTGTTTTTTCTCCCACAATCATGTACTTTTATGTTATGAATGCCCATACCTTGGAATCTCCATCTTTTGAACCACTAAAAATGGTGATCTTGATCTGGTTGAAAACATCATCTATGTTACATTACATGTAAAAATCAGTTATAAATCAAACAATTATTCACCTTTTCTAGCAAAATGACTTGTTATCCAAATTTATGTTTGCATTGTAAAAATATTTGGGCTGCATGAACAAACATAATTGTGTCCTTTGCTGATATGTAAAATCATATTACTGAAAATTCACTTGCTCTGCAAAAATGACATTGACAAGGTCTTCGAATGGTCATCCATTTGGCAACTCCAGATTTTGGTTAAGAAATGTTCAGTTTTGCATATTGGAAAACAGTATCAGAATGTAAAAGGTAAGTTAGGGGGTACTGATCTAGTACAGAGATCCCCAACACTTGCTCCATGGACTGGTACCAGTCCGTAGCCCATTGGGAACCAGGCCAAGCAAGTGGCAGGTGAGCATGAGAACCTTCATTTCCACATGTGCAGGATTAGGTTGCATGCATGAAACCATCTCCTCCCCTCGCCAGTCCGTGTAGCCAGAAAGGTGGGGCCCACTGATTCAGTAGATAACCCTTATTTTGTTAAGAACTAGGTCTACACTTTATTCTATGAAGTTCTCCTCCCCCCTCCCCCAAATATTGTATTGCTCTCTAGAGCTTACAAAACATTCATTAGGCCAATATTCAATGTTCAAATGTCTGGAATCCTGACTGTATATCGGACATTTAATACCATCAAGTGAGTCCAGAAGTACTTTGCAAGAAGTCTTGGATTCTTCTGTCCATAATGAAATACTTTATGCTACGAGGCTTCAAATTCTTGGTTTGGATAGTGTAGAACTATGACATTTGCAGTCAAACTTAGGGATTGTGTACAAAATTGTACATAATTAACACTTTACCTATAAATGACTTCTTTCTTTTAATCGTTAATACATGCAAACCACTTTAAACTTCGATTTTTGAAACAGAATTGTCAGTCTACCTGATTTCAATTGTATCAGCTATTCATTTTCAGATTTAATTCCAACTTAACTTCTGTGGATCTCACTCCATATTGAAGGGGGCATGTGTAAGTGTGCTGGCATGTTGTCATCCCTGTCACATTTTGATTTTATGTTGTTTGAATTCGAAATTTCTGCTTGACCAATAAAATAGTCTGCAATTCCTGGGATTGGAATTTGCATATATCAGCCTTCCTTTTGCTAGGTTATAATTCTACACCTAATATAGATACGCTAGGCAGGAATGAAGTTCATGTTAGAAAGGCAGATCATGATTCCTCATGATTCCACTAAGGCATCAATTTTAGTTATAATAGCAATAAGAGCACCTAGACATATACTGCTTCACAGTGCTTTACAGCCCTCTCTAAGCAGTTTACAGTCAGCATATTGCCCCAACAATTTGGGTCCTCATTATATCCACCTTGGAACAATGAGTCAACCTTGAGCCTGGTGCGATTCAATCTGCCAAATTGCAGGCAGCTGGCTGCAGTAGTAGTAGTTTGCAGTACTGCCACTGAGTCCATAATGGTAGAAACGACCTTGGGAGTCAGGAGAAATCAGCTATTAGATAAAGAGCAGCTTCTGAGCCTGCAGAAAAAATGGGGGCATAACAGAGAGACAGAGTTGGAAAGGACCCCTTTTTCAAGGACTCAGGACCTCTCTCTGGTTTCTTGGATTATAAAGAAGGGGAAAGAGATGCACTTTTAGTCTTTGAAGATTCTGTTAATTTTACAATAAGGATAGAGCTAGTAATTTTGGGTGTGCTCATCTAGATTACAAAGCTGACATTAAAGAAAATGAGAACAAATGGAGTGAAGCACTACATAATAAAGGAAAAAAGGTTATCCCACAGAATCTGGTGCAACTGGGAAGCTAATTTTAGCTTACAGAGCAGTTGGGACGAAAATTCAATTCTACATTTTTAAAAGCTATCTGAAACTTGTCAATACTTTTGTCTTTAGCGTGCCTGTACAGAGGGCTCAGAAAATTGAAACAGAATTTTATCTTGCCTTCAAAATCAATGCCTTCAGCACGTGACAATTTACTGCTTATAAAATGATCATGTGCTGTTGAGTTGTTGACTGTTAGCGACTACATAGATTTTCTCCACGACAGTCTCTGTCCCTAGCCTGGTTCTTCAGGCCTTCCAATGGTGCATCCATTGACACTAACTGAGTCCATTCACCTTTCTTTAGTTAGTTAGTCATCTTTTTCCATTCCCAGCATTAGAGCCAGGTTTTCCCCTGTCCAGAGGGGAGGACTGCTCAAGTCAGGGTGGGTGGGTGATCGTTTCTTAGCTGTGGGAACCAACGTTATCCGAAGATAATTTCCATAGTCATGTGGCCAGCATGGCTATATGCCAAGACACATGGATCACTGCTAGGTATTTACAAAATATATAATTATAATAAGATAATGGAAAGGCAAACTTGACTGGGCAAATTTGATATCTTAAGGACAATTAGGGGGCAGAAATATTGGGTTGCAGCTAGTAGCTACGTAGGAATTTGTCAAGTATCAACGACTTTTCAAACTTGACAAAGACACATTTTCTAATCTAATATGGTATCCACAAAACCAACATTAAATTTAAAAAACCAAATAATTATAATCCTATTGTCAGGAAGTTTTGCCAACACCTGAAATTATGAGAGATTTTGGAGAGAAACACAAATTGGTGATATTAAGTGATTCCCTGAGATTTTGAACTTTTTTAAATATTAAAAAGGTAATTTGTACTACTAGATAATGCAAGACATGCAATCTCAATCAGAGATTGAGATCTACATTAGTTTTTCTTTGGCCAAAAATCACAATCACAATAACTAGTAAAATTTAAGGAAATAGAGTGCTTAACAGAGGCAATGCGTAGTTGTAGAGATCTAAAGGTTTTTTTTAAAAAATTACTATTTTCCCCCTTACAAATATTTTATATTAGTATCTTTTCAAAAGAAAAATTAAGTAGAACAGTTCGTCCTGAACATGATATTTCTGCATCTTGGTGGACTGCTTTTTTCAGAATGAAAAACTAATTAACGTTTTTCTAGTTAACATCAATTACATGAAAATTTAATTGCCCTACTTTTTCAAGAGAACAGAACAAATCAGTAGAACTTTATAATGGGAAAACTCCTCTTTGCCCTGTGAATCTACTCGAGATCCACAAAGAACAGAACAGCACAAAGAAGCTGACCCATAAACACTGTACACTTCTTTATTGAAACACCAGAAATCAGTGTATTAAACTCTACTTTAACTACATGAATATATTTTCATAACTTATATAAATTATTTCTTACTAATCTGTTATACTGTTGCATTATCACCCACCTAGATGCATTTAATTGTATAAATCAACCAATTTCAATTTTCATAAAGCAAACATGATTTTACGAGATCAGGTTATACATAATACATTTTATGCACTTAAAATAATAAAGTGATTGTAGATTAGTAAACAGTGCTAAAAATAAGTTTGTTTGCTTGTCTGTTTTACAAAAATAGCTTTTTTCTTTTCTGGCTTTAAAACTTTTGGAAATATTACATCTTCTTTGATGTCTCTATCAAGAGAAATCATTTTATAGAGTGTTTTCATTTTACAGTGTGTTATAAAGAAGACAAAAAGGTAAGAACAGATTTACAAGCAAATGAGGAGGTATACATAAATAAGCAGGATTCTGTTTTTCTGAGGCAGTTGCATCTGTGAATGAATTTAAGTTAATACATTAACAGTGGCACAGCTGGTTTGCAAGTTGGTCATATTTCAGCATGACCTAAATTTCTAAACAGACTTTAGGAATGTATGAAGACTTAAACAACAGTTATTAACTTTTTTGGAAAAAAAACCCAAATTTATTTTGTAGTAGCAATAGTTTCTTTTTTATTTTTAATATACTTTAGGAAACAATATACAAAGCTGAGCTTTCCCACCATTTTCAAACAGTGAGACACTCCAATTACACAAAGTCAGCGTTTTGTGATGGCTAAGAACAGCAGTCAGCACCAGACTTGAACAGTTAGCTACAACACAAACATCCTTTCAAATGAAAAGTCATAATAGCAAGACAGGTAAAAACCAGGAGTTAACATAAGACAACTGTTGGGAGGTGTCACTGATCCTTGTTGAATGTCATTAAATATTTTATACACAATTACAACTTTTTTAAACAAAACTTCCCATGAGGACTTATTTTTAATTAAGTAAAAAAAAGTATTCAACAAGAATAGCTTTGATGAAGAATCCCCAAACAGTCTAAATTGTAATATGTTACTGACAAAGGAAAAGAGAACCAGTGGTTTTTTTTGTTTGTTTCTTTGTTTGAAAACGTGTTTATTACAACAGATACAATTCACATCTGACTAGCTTTTTCCTTCTTTCCCTCCCACAACCATGTTGACATGTTCATTGGGCTATTTCCTTATAATCTGAAAAAGGGATGTACTTTCAAATACATATGCCCAGTAGTAGTATCAGTCCATTCTTTCAGGGTGCAAATGGAAATACATTTCAATAATTTATACAAACAAGTGGGTTATGCTCAATCACTGCAATTTTAAGCTACTGTACACAGGAATGAAAAGATTATAGAAAAGTGCCATAGCAACAGTGCCTTATGAAAGGAAGAAATTAGAAGAATTAAAAAAAACTAATAAAATCCAATCTAAGAATTTAAAAGGAAAATGAACACAGGAAATTAAAAACACTGCTCTGTAAAACAGAAATGGAAAAGCACTGCTGTTTATTAGGTGCAAGTGTGGAAACAGTTGTTTCATGATATTTTGTACGTTATCCTAACTGCTTCAAACTGTTGCAGCTTTGAGACACAGATCACCTGGCACTTGCATTGTATTTCAGGAAATGCAAGATTTCTGAACCATAAATTAACTTAAAAAAAGAGAGAGCTAATTTTGCAGACAGGTTTACATGTAAAAGGCTAGGTATTTAGCCATCTCAGCATTGATTAGTTTTGGATGTCTAAGCTCTGATACACATGGCTTCCCATGGCTTCACTCTACAAAACATATTTACAACGTGAAGAATACATCTACAAGAAATCTACATTTCAAGGGTTTTACAAATCATTCTTGTATTTTCCCCCAATGACTTCCTTCCTTTCCACTTTCCCATGTTATTTTGTATTGCCCAACTCAACAGTCCAAAGTCTACTCAAATGCAGCTGAAAAAAGTTAAGCCTGGGCAACTAGTTTTACAGTCTTGTACTTAAAACCCATGTGCAATTATTGAATATTTCACACCATGAAGGAATTCTGATTCTTTAGTTTTTCAAGTTCTTTAATTTGTTGTCTCAAAAAGAGTATCCTATAAAAGAAAATAATATAATTAGCATCTAAGATTCAAATTGATTCTTCAATAATATGTTATACTGTGATAAACACAACTAATTTATGTTTTTAAAAAACTTTTTTTTTTTTTAAAAAAAAAGGATAAAATTCTTGGGCCTGGAAATGGTTGACCTACCTTAATGGTACACATAATGGACTAAATTATTGTTCAAGATCCGGAGCACACAAGGGTACCTTCAGTAGTTCAACGGCTGTGGAGGGAGGTATTATGCCTGTTTCAGTCAGTATCATTCTGGTGTTAAATTCTAATTCTAAATCTTCCTAGCCCTTGACTGCACTAGGGAATTGTCCTACATTTATATAAAAGTTGTACAAACAAACATAATCGAAAATTTAGCAAATCAGAAAAATGCACCCAAAACAAATAATTTACCTTTGCTCACGCAAAGTTGCTTGAATTTCACATACTCGAACTAAAGATCTTAAGTTTTTTAATTCAGTACAAGTTTCAGACATATGGACACTTCCTGTATTATGAGCTTCTTCACGCAATCTTGATGCCTAAAGAATAAAAAGCAACTATTCAAAAATGTATTTCATTTATTAAACAATTTAGACAAAAACAAATACCTATAAAAGATTACCGTATTAGTGAAAAAATGTCTATATGTTTAGCAACATGAAATGCAGTTGCGGGGGGAAAAACAATTTCTTGGCATCCATAAAATAACAATTTTCAACTTTACCATATGACAACAATCTAGACTTCAGCCTATTTTTCATGAAGGTTTACATCTTTTTTGAAGTTTACCTTTTTTACTAGCTAAACCATTTAATTTTCAGTCAATACAAAACTATAGTGGAGTATCATTGGTTGTAATAAGGGAAAACTGTTTCAATGTTTTTATTCATTATGGGTAATTACATCTATGAACAATTCTCAGAATAATGAGAACCATTACTTAAAAGTATTTCGCATTCTGAATTTCTCACAAGAAAAAAATGAAAATCTAATAATTCTAACAATTATAAGTTTTTTTTTATTAAAATAAGAATCCTTCCCTTAAAGACTGAGTATGTAAACTCTCTTTCCATACTTATTACGTCTGCAATGCTGAATGAGAACTAGAATCCTAAAAATAAACAAAACATACAAAGCCCTAAACTGTTGTGTTAAGGTACTGTATTGTGATACTACTCTGACCTGCCAACTGCAGTAGACTCTTAGACTATTAAAAATAATGTTAATTTACTAACATAAAGCAATTGTAATTATTCTCCTATCACCCAATATGTTCTCCAATGCTAATAAATAAAATGTAAGTCTGCTGCAATCACTGTTTGTTTTATTACATTTACTTGGCTAATATGAAGTAAATCTTAAATTCTCAAATTCTGAACTGAACAGGCAGAGCCAAGGCAAAATACTGTAAGGAAGACTGTAAAGCCAGACTCTGAAAAGATAACATATTATTATTATTGAAATGAAGTCAGCTGTGTAATTTTGAGCCAGGCATTCTATCTCAGCCCAACCAATCTCATTAGGCTCTTGTGGGGAAAATAGAAGGAAAGAGCTTCACCTGTACAAAATAAAAGATTCAAAAAAAGAAAAGAAAATATGCACAAAAAGTCAAGTATTATAGTTGGAAATCAAGGATATATAGATAAGCAGAAACCTAGCAAATGTCACAATTTCTATTACTCAAACCCCTATGACTAATGCAACTACATATTGCAAACAAAGGTTTAAGCCCAATAACCTACCTTGCCTTTTTCCAAGTGAACCACCTTCCTAACTGCCAAGCTGTACTACCAGAAAGAATAGATATCTCTCTTCCCATCTCCTTCTGAATTCAAGCAATCCCCTCATGACATAAAATTTTTAATTATTGTAGTTTTTGGATTGTCACAGAGAATTTACCCCGTTCAATCCAATCCCTTGATCAGTCAAACAAATTCAAATTAAATAAATAGTAACAGATCATTGTCCATCCTCTCAGTACATTCAGTACCTTACCTCCTTCCTGAGTAACTGGATCTACTGTTAAAATACTCTTTAAAAAGAAAGCTTAGGTAGAAAGTCCTTAGGAAATGAGAAACTAAAAGTTTGGATAAAATCACATATGTCCCCAGAATCTGTTTTCCTCTTGAGCCTTCCAGATGTAGTCCACATATTTCCTAGAGTAAACTTTTCAGAATAGTAAATAATTTGCTATGATTCAGGAATGTTCTGGTTCTATGGCATAACAAATTAATCTCAAAACTTCCAAACTTCCAAATCAATGTTTCCTGAAATATTCTGGGAGATTTATACATTTAAGTAAAAAGCACAGTTGTAAACCATTCTAGCTGAGAGGAAAAAAAAAACAGAAAAAGGACAGTGCCTATTGAAAAACCTAAAGCTTACTAAACATCTAAAAACAAGTCAATATTCATGCAATAAGGAAAAGGAAGTTAAACCAAGTCAACAAAAAAGAACACATGCAAATAACCCAGAATTATAAAGATGGCATCTGCCTATAGCTTAAAACGAAATAAAACTTGGCTAACAATAGTATTAAAGACTTCCTAAGGTACATTTGAAATAAATTAAGAATCAGTATATTAATTGCTGATATATAAAGATGAATGCGAAATGCAGAGATAAGAAAGAGAAAGCAAAACTATTAAAGTTATCACACAAAGAAATGACAGACCAATTTAGGACAAATATTTCAAAGTGGGACCTTTAGTACAAATGTTGGTACATGTCATAATCCTGCTCAGTATTTGAGAAATGCTAAAAATAAATGGTTAAGATTTAGCTAATAATACTTATATTAAGCTATGAAATATACTAACTAGGTTCATATTACATTGAATCAAAATTTATTTCAATAATCACAGCTTAGGGTTAAAATGAGGGATTGTTGGTGCTCAGAGCTTAGTACTTTTCTTGCATACATTTTATTACCCAAACTAGATAACATCATGTTATTAGTTTGTTTCTGTCTCATGGAAGTTCAGCCAATTATTATCTAATAAATCTTACTTAACTAAATTATATTATATAGCATTACATACAAACACAGCAATTATATGATCCTATTATTAGTATGGGCTTAAAGATTTTATTATACACACACACACATCAGATTTTATCTGATGATAAAATGATAGATAGATAGATAGATAGATAGATAGATAGATAGATAGATAGATAGACAGAGTTCATTTAGTGATCGTCCAAAGTTACTATGGCATTGAAAAAAGTAATGTACAACCATTTTTGTCCTTATGGCTATTGCAGTATCCCCATGAGTCATGTGATCAAAATTCAGGTGCTTGGCAACTGACTCATATTTATGACATTTCCAGTGTCCCAGGGTCACATGATCATTTTCTGTGACCTTCTCACAACCTAAGTCAATAGGGAAGCCAGATTCGCTCAACAACCATGTTAGCAACTTGACTTTGGTGATCCACTTAACAACCATGGCAAGAAAGGTCTTAAAATGAAGCAAAACTCATTTAACAATTGCTTTGCTTAGTAACAGAAATTTTGGTCTCAATTGTGGTCATAAGTCAAGGATTACTTGTACACAAAAATTCTAACAGAAATGATCTATAACACACAAGAAAACCACTGAATGTATATTCACCTGCTTTTCTGCATGATCTGCAGGCCATCCTTGGACATGCTTTATAAGATTCTCATTGAAATGGCCTGCTAGTGTAGGAGTTAATGAACACGTAGGCCGTCCAGATGCATTTTGTGGTGCTGTTGTATTTGAAGCACTTGTATTGGAGGTATGATTTGGACCAGGAGATGGACTACTGTAAAAGAAAGAAAGAAGTGTGTCACTGTCACATTAATTCATATAATTTTCAAATCTTCTATCTGTAATATATTTCTTTTTCCTACTACTCTGCCAGCCATTAATGGATATGGGTTTATATTAAAATGTATACACACAAATTTATGCAGGTTATACTGAATTATTTCAACAATCACTGACATAATTTAATAATAAAGTGTTGATTTTAAACATTGACTATCCTTAAAGAATCACCAAAGGAATAAAAGTTGTTAAACTACATGTTTATTGTATACCCTGCTTTACATACATCTTTAGTGTGAATAGTTGAAGAATAGTGTTTTTTTTATTTATTCCATTTAGAGCTTTTTGAATTGGAGTGCCATAGCAATAGCAATCATAATAGTGCTTAGACTCCATAGTGCTTTACGGTCCTCTCTAAGCATTTTACAGAGTCAGTAAATTGCCACCAACAATCTGGGTCCTTATTTTACCAACTCTGGAAGGATGGAAGGCTGAGTTAACCTTGAGCCGGTCAGGATCAAACTCTTGGTGGTGAGCAGAGGTTAGCCTGCAATACTACATTCTAATCACTGCGCCACCATTATATAGAAATATTGATACTAAAAGAAACAGAAACAGCAGCCAAAAAAGCAGTTTTAGAAAACTATCTCGACTTACATATAAGAAAAAAACATTACCATCTATCAAATTGCTGTTTGTCTGAAGGATACATATTTATTATTGTTAACTCCAGCATCCACCTTCTTTCTCTGAGAAAGAGTTGGGAGAAGGTAAAACATGTGGCTTAATAAGATGTGTAGTTTCTTTGAAATGTTTTTAAGTCAAATTGTCTCTTAGGTTGTACAACAAAGTTTGTGTTCATGAGTTACTTTAGACCCAGTTTACTATAGAATGAAGGTGATGGGAATTATTTTTATAAAAATCAAGGAAAATATTCCTCTATCATATTTTTAAAATCTTACATAGTTCAGATATTTTCAACTATGTAGTTGTCCAAATAAAAGTGGAACCTGAACATTTATTATATTGTTTGGAAACAAATGAAATTGTTCTTATAAATTTGATAATTCGGTGTATTTTCATTCTGCATTTTATCATTAGCAATATTTGGGCTCAAAGCTGAAAATGTTTCTGATTCAATAGAATCCAAATGTTTAATATAAGATTGCGCAAAGCACTTAGACAAATTCCTTTCTTTAGGTCCAGCTTAATGATCCCCTGTTCATCAAGCCAATTTGTGCCATGTAAGAAAAAGGTTAACAGATATTGGTGGTTAAATTGTAAATTTAGCAATATGATTAGTAGTCTGCAGGAGAGCTATTTCTTCTAAGAAACAGAATGTTCCAATAAGAAAATATAACATCTACAATTATTATTTTTGCAGTGCATAATCCAAACTTTAATTTAAAAACTCTGAGTAAGATATGTAGATGAGAAAGCATGCCATCAAAATGAGTATATAATATAATCAACATTTCTAGTGCAATGCATGATGAAATCAATACTTCACTAATGTAAATTTACCTTGAACGCTGAAGACTTCGAGGAGAAGCAGGTTCATGACCTTGTGGTTTGTCAGCAACCACAGGCTGCTGAGACGTTGACTGTAAAACTGGTCCTTGCTTAATACCTGAAGTAGTAACCTGAAGTTCAAAACTTTATTAGATATCCACATTTGTTCAACAGAATGTCCTTCATCAATATTTATGGCAGAATAAAATTACCCTACTGTTATATAATACTGGGACTATTAGCTAAATCAATAACAAAATAAAACTTGTCCTGAGATGATGTGACTCATTCTGATAAGCAACCTAAATGCAGCAAGAGCTGTTTAACATCATGATTTCTTGGTTTGCTGTAGCAAGTCATCTGTTTAGCTCTCTTTGGCAGCATACTGGGAATACAAGAGCCTTAGGAACATTCATTCAATCACCAATTAAGACCTATTTGGTCTGAATAATTACTGATTCAATGTTAGCTAGAGAAGCTACATGAACACAAAAAGTAGTCAGCTGGAGTCTATATAACAACCTTGCTTTAACCATTGTCAAAGGTTATCAACTAAATGTTGTTGAGAATGTTTAAAATATGCAGATGACATTGTGGTGAAACTTTTAAGAGAGAGATTTCAAGATCTAGACATAATATGCTGAAATTAATAGAATAAAATTTAATAGAGGGAAATGTAAAGTCCTGCACTGGGGTAAGAAAAATTAAATTATATGCATACAATGTGGAAGACCAAGTTAGCAACTTTTTAAAAAAAGGTTTTGGGTATCCTTGTCAACTACAAGTATAAACCAGCATGTGATGATTTATGATTCCATGAATCTACTGGAAACTAACAATAATAGAGTTATATTCTTACAATATTAAAACTTACCTTTGGCTGTGATGATACAGGAGGTGTACTAATCAAAGGTTTCAAAGGAACTGTGTTAGTCTGAGGCGTACTTATTCTTGGAGATACATATGATCTTGGTGATGAAGCATCAGATGTTAAAGACATTGGGGACTGATTAGATGGCTGAGCTGTAAATAAAATCATAACAGTGATTTATTGTTCTTGAACGAGTATTTGTAAAGAAACAGTATTTTTATGACAGTTAAGTCAGGCAACCCTATAAATAAATTTATATTTATTAACAAAAATAAGGTCAAAGGAGGTATTACTGCATCAATCAGTGAACCTTTTTATGGTCACAAAGCAGCAAATTTACTTCATCAAAGAATGAAAATTTGACATTGACAAGGTACACACAGCTATTTGTGCCGCAACAATAAGAGGGATTTAGAAAGAACTAGATAACTCATGTCCTGTTTAGTCAGTTTCAATAATATTTTCTTAACTAAGTAAAGAAACAGAATGCTCAGGGCTAAAAAGCAATGGGAGCAGGAGAGATTTTCTATCAACTTTCCTATTGAGTTCCCTTGTGTGGAAGCTAGTATGGAGCATCAGAAACCTTTCCTTCCTTATCTCCTCTCCTTTGAATTCCTGCTGGTTTCTCCTTTTACTTTGCTTGTAGAAAGCTTGCAGGGAAAAAGTCATAGGGGGAAGCCAGAATGAAGTTGCAAGCCTAAGGCTGCTACTGGATAGGAAGAAATGAGGATTGAGAGACATGGGAAACTGTCTCAGAATGTTGAAAATGAAGATCACATGATCAGCAGCTCATAGCACTGAAGCAGCCACAACTCCTCCAAATTTCATTCCCTCAGAAGCCATGTATCCCAGATTTTATAAGTTGTTAGTCCATTTGGGATATCTCAGCTGAAAAATTATTATCCTATGATGCATTGTTTCAACCAGTTTAAAAGTTATGACAATAAATGTTTTAGTAATATATAGGTAATTAGTTTTCAACAGACATTGGGGAACCAAGAAGTACATAAATTGCAGCAAATAAATAAGCAGACAAATACATTCACTGATCTATGCTTAGCTTTTTATGAGAGCTATCTCCTAAGTTTAACCTAAAAAACTAAGGACCGCACACAATATATAAATATCAAATTTCTTCTTGCATATTGTACTAACCATATTTAGAAAACAGAGATAGACAAAACCTTATCTACTCAAAACACTGAGCCATAGGCAGTATGTACCAAGATTGAAAATCTGGGCACAAACCTGAAGTATAGGTAGTCCTTGATTTATGACAATTGAGCCCAAAATTTCTGTTATTAAGCAACACCGTTGTTAGATGAGTTAATAAGTTAAGTAAATCTGGCTTTTCCATTGACTTTTGCTTGTCAGAAAGTCACAAAAGGTGATCACATGAACCAACGACACCACAACCATCATAAATAATAACCAATTGCAGAGTCCAAATTTTGATCATGTGACCTTGAGGATGCTGCAAAGTATATGAAAAACAATCTTAAGTAACTTTTTAAATGCCACTTTACTTTGAATTGTCACTAAATGAATAATTGTAAATTGAGGATTGTTATAATAAGGACTTCAGATTATCTTCTGTCTCCTCTGCTTATCTTGATATAAGACCTTTTTCAACTGGTAAATTTGAATTTCTCTCTAGTTTTGCTGCAAATAAAACATTACAATGGAATATGTGAGGTAAGATAAACATGACTTGGCTTGACTTCAGCTATTATTTGGCCTACTGAAATCCTACAAGTACTGAGATTCCTGTACTTAATGATACGAGGTATGTATATTTACAGGTAGGTATGTATGTAAAATTTATTTATGAAAATATTAACAATATTGGATAATCCTGGTTTAATTAAAGTGGATGCTTTTAATGGAAACATTAAGAGGATTTCCTATATCCATGGTAGTAAACCTTTGGCACGTGTGCCGGAAGTGGCACGCAGAGCCATCTCTGCCGGCACGCAAGCCATTGCCCTGGATTTGATCCGCTGAGCATGCGCCTCCTTCCTGCAAGCCAGCTGATTGTTGGGTATCTGCATTATGGGTGCGGGCACACGTGCGCATGCACACGCTTTCAGCATGTGACGACGAAAAGGTTAGCCATCACTGTCCTATATTATTGCTAGGCATCAACTCAACCCCATGGAAGTTATTTTAACATTCTTTTCAAACTGAACAATAAAACAAAGCTGATATATTTCTCAAATGCTTCTTGCAATTTTGGTGAGCTAAAGTATTAATTATTTAGTTGAATTGGTACATATGTTATTTCTACTTTTCACAATAGCTTTAATTTTGAAGAACTTCTAAAGTGAAATCTTTTAAAGGAAATGTATGAATCTGATAGTAATTATAAAATCTGTGGAATAATGAGCTTAAATTTTCTGGTAAACCTATGGAGAAATCACTTTAATAATTACTTCTCTATTATTTTAAAATGAGATTGATACAAAGAACATTTCTTAACATAATATAAATCAGATACAATCTGATATATATGCTGGTGTAATTGCCTAAAAATGGACATCTACATAGAAACAGTAATTCACATGTCTGAGCCAGTTGTAACTGCCAATTTAGGATTGAAATAAATAGGGGAGACAAGGTTTTTAATCAATTTTTTCTGTGTTATGAATAGCTATATTCCTAGTATTTTAAATTTATGAAAATATGTAGAAATATGATTTTTAGGGCATAAAGATTGACTGATATAATGGTATACAAAATTGGAAGGATAAATCTAAACTGGTTTGCAGCAATAGATCATGTTTGAGTCATTTAAATTAGTTTTTGGGGCAGGATAGTATGCAACGTGCATGTGCTTTTTTTGCCAAAATGGCAAGGAGAAAACCTTGCAACAATATAGTCAAAGTATTTTCAAATTATTTTGTTTACAATATCACTTTCCATGACTCATTATTCTTTAATATTTAATATTCATCTTGAAGCTATATTGTTAATAATGTTGTGTATACTTTTCAAGTAATCCTCAGTTAATAACTTCTTATTCAGTGACCATTCAAAGTTGTGATTGTGCTGAATAAGTGGTATCTATTACTGGTCCTCCATATTCTAACTGTTGCTGTGCCCCCATAGTCACTTGTTCATGAACCAGGCACTTGGCAACCAGTTTATACTTAGAATGGTCACAACATCCCACGGTCACGTCATCACCATTTGTGACCTTCCCAGGTCCAGCCAGGTTGCATATACCTCTGAACAGATATATTTTTCATATATCATCAGCCCTTTGAGGTAGACTTGGACCAAAATTCAACAATTATGAACATTAGTACCATTTGTATTACAATGTTAGAGAAATAGAATTTTGCAAGCCTTTTTCTTTTTACATTCCAGAGAACTTATGTGGGCCAACTCTGAGGTGCTTACTCAAATTACATTTCCACTGGACTCAGGTTTTGCTTATCTGACCATTGTCTAGACTGCTGTCTCTCAAGGTTACTCAAAAAGCCCATTACACATACAGAGCAAGTTTTGATTTCAATGTTAAAGAGGATTTCTAATGATAACCAAGAATTGACCTATATTACACATATGTCACAGATCCAAGACAGGATATACATCTTCACAAGCAGGGTGTGGCCATTGGACACACAGAGATTACCCAACTGCTCCTTCTTAGAAAAGATCTGATACTTTTAAAACAACAAGAAGAACTTCAGAAATTATGAATTGATGCTGAGAAAAGCAGCATCAGTAGTCCACAGACTCCAATTAACATTTGGAAATTTCCAAGAAGTTGGAATAGTCCAGTTAACTGAAGCGAAGGAAATCTCTGTTTCCAGACTATATTCTATTTCTGGTAGAAATGGGTATATAACAAATAACTGGGAAATTGCATGAAGATTAATTTTGTTTTCATGTTGTACTAAGTCAAACTTTTAAGTCTAATATTCTTATTCCTATTTTAAATTATAAAAGTGTTTCTTATTTGTAAATAAAGTACACAGAACACGTCTTCTCTAGAAATTATTTTGTACTTGGTAACGTTAATTTGAACTACCTAATAACTTTAAGGTTGCATGGGCACAAAGTATGATGCATTTATAACAAACTAGGGCCCTCTGGTGGCCTGCTCTGTTCTTTAAATTTATTTTATCCCTAATTGTTAATTATTCAACAAAATTAATAGGACACATGAAATTCAAAATACTTTAGTACAAGGCAAAAATATACTTTACGTGCCTTTGAGTCTTGATTCTTGCTAATTGCTTACAAAGTTCATTAAGTTTTCTTGCCAAATCAAGAGTGATTTGCCGCTACTTTCTTCCTAGGCTGAGAACATTTGACTAGCTCAAAATCACCAAGTTGGCTTTGTGCATAAGGCAGAACCAGAATCCACCTAGTTTCCAGCCTCGGCCTTTACATCAAACTGACTCTCTGCTCATTATTAATTTTAAGTATTCCCCGTCAAAATATTATATGGAACAAAACAAAACGTCAAAGGGTAATAAATAATATAATCACAAATGCAAATCAAGCCAAACAGTTTGGAAAATGGTAATTTAGTTGTCAGTGGATAATCAGCAGGACAATTGTTGGATAAAATTATTGCATAAAATAATACACTGTTATCCTTTCCATTACTGAATATATTTATTATTCTGGATGCTATAAGAGGATTGATCATTTCCCACAATTTACCTCAGATAAACATACATAGATACAAACAGTACTTCACTAGAAAGTAACATTTCATTAATTTGGCAATTATAGTTCATCGGTCAAGCTCACATGAAATACAAGACAACTTCACAAAGATAGCAACAAGAAGCATCCAGATTACCTTGTGTAGAAAGCTGTGTTGCTTGAGTAATCAGAGAACTTATATTAAAAGATGGTCCGGCAGTGAGAATTTTATGAAGAATGGACTGTAGAGAAGCTTGTGTCACAGCAGCTGTAAGAACTAATATACAAATAAAGATTATGGAAGTGTTATTCTCTAAACCAATGCATGTTAAATTGTTTTATACATTTATGATAAACTTAGTAATTGAATAGACACAATGATTTTCCCTCTCCTTCTGAAAGCTTAAATATACATGTCACTAGTAGTTTCTTCTTGAAAATATCTGATTGGTCTCTCAAGTCAGTAAAAAAAACTTGCTTTGGTTCTCTCTCCTGTTATCTTCACTGTAGTATGGTATCATCTATCTCACTATCCTTTGTTATTCCCCAAAATTTGAGAAAGATCAAGATCATTCAATTGTTATTAGGATTCATTAATTTTCAGAAGGATGCAAACACAGGTAGTCTTTGGTAAATGATAACTTGTTCAGCGACTGTTCAAAGATACCAAAGCACTGAACAAGTGATATTTATCACCAGTTCTCCAAGTTGTGGCCATCACAGCACCCCTGTGGTTATGTGATTGTGATTCAGGTATTTGATAACTGTTATACAATTTTGATGATTGCAGCATTCCACAGTCACATGATGCATGAATGCCTGTAACAGTCATGTGACTGCCAATTATGACCTTCACTGACGGTTTCCAACAAGCAAAATAAATGGGGAAGCTGGCAGGAAGTTGCAAGTTGTGACCACATGACATCATGCTTAACAGTGCATGATTCACTTAAATACTATAACTGGAACTGTCATTGTTCATATAGAGCAGTCTTTTTTTTTTTTTTGCTTTTTGACCACATTACTTAGCAACACAATTCCCAGTTCAAATTATGATTGTAAGCTGAGGACTATTTGTTTCTATATTTAGAAATAAGTCCTACTGAATTCAATGGTGATTACTCCCAGGTAAATAATTCCAATCTCTTAACTGATAAAATGAAAATATGAAATAAAATATTCCTTATCTAAAATGCTTAGTTTTCTATTAAACTGATGTCAAACAATCTACTATACAAAGAAAATGTTACAAAAACCTGACCTGATTTTAGCAGTGATAGCAGATATACACATCAGAGACCCGAGATTTCTACCCAACATCAGTGAAGAAATAGAATGTTTGTAAAGAGAGCAAATAATGTATAGTAATAATAATGTATAGTAATATTTCAACACTCCCTGATCCTCAGTTGCAAATGCTTCTCTCTGAACTATTTTAAAGTCATATGCTCTCAGACACTCTCTGAATGAAAAAGTCAATTAACAAAATGATCCCAATACCTTCCCAATGAGGAAAACTATTTAGGGATCTTTTTAGTTTGGAAGAAAGGTGATTAAGAGAATAAAATAATAACAGACTTGGAGGTCTTCTAGTCCAACCTTTTGCTTGAGCGGGACACCCTATACCTTTTCAGACAAATGGTTGTCCAATCTCTTCTTTAAAAGAACACCCACAACTTCTAGAGGAAGTCATCTCACTGATTGTTTCAACTGACAGGAAAATTTCCTTGGTTCTAGATTGATTCTCTCCTTCTTTAGTTTCCATCTATTGCTTCTTGTCCTGTCTTCAGGTACTTTGGAGAATAGGTTGACCCCGTCTTTGTGGCAACACTTAGATATTGGAACACTGCTATTGTATCACCCCGTCCCCTCCAGTCCCCTAATCGTCTTTATTGTTTTTCTCTGCAATTTTTTTTGAGTCTCAATATCTTTTTTATATTATGCCGACCAAAACTGGATGCCATATTCCAAGTGTGGAATGCCATATTCCAAGTAACAAGGCATTATAAAATGGTATTAACATTTCATGTGATCTTGATTCTATCTCCATTAATGCAACCTAAGATTGCATTGTTTTTTGGCAGCTGCAGCACAGTGCTGGCTGATATGTAAATAAATAATAGTCCACAAAGATTCCAAAATCCCGCTTCCAGTTACTAGTATTGAGCCAGATGCCACAGGCTTGTAAGTCTGTAGTTTCCTGGATCCATTTTTTTTCAAGATCAGAGCTACATCAGCCCTTTTTCAGTCATATGGTAGCTCCCCAGTACTCCACAATCTTTTGAAAAATATGGTCCACTGGTTTTGAAATCACGTCTGCCAATTCCTTCAGAATCCTGGTGATTTGAACATCTAAATCAGGGCTGTCTAACTCGCAGCTCATGGGCAGATGCATCATGTGTTGGCCACACCCATGTCCGGTTTAGCAAAGGGGAAAATACTCTCAATATGTCACATGATGACGCAGTGATGACGCAAGTTGAACAGCCCTGATCTAGATGGATAGGTGTTCTCTTACCATTTTCTTGGTTATTTTGACTTGCATTCTTAATCTGCATTTTGCAAAGGTTTTTTTTTTTGAAGTGTTGGACTTTTTTTCCTTTTTGTGTAAAGACAGGTACAAAAAATGAGTTAAGCAGTTTTGCTTTCTCCCTATCACCTTCTCTCTCACAGTCCAATTGTTTCCTTGACTTTTTTTTTATATGTTGAAAGAAGGTGGTTGGTGGGGGGGTACTTTTTGTTATTGTTTTGTTTTCTTTATTTGTTAGTTTTGATTTTTGTTGCAAGCCTTAGTTCATTTTTAGCCTCAGCTTTCCTGACTTCGTATTTGAAGGTTTGGGATATTTGCTGATATTCTACCTTAGTCATGTGCCCCTCTTTCCATTTTTTTATACTTGTCTTTTTGTCTCTCAATTTATCAGTGAGTTCTTTGTGCAGCCATGCCAACTTCCACTGAGCTCTCTTATTTTTCTTCTTCATTAGAATCATACTACCGTATATGCCGGCGTATAAGACGACCCGGCGTATAAGACGACCCCCAACATTTCCACTCAAAATATAGTTTGTTATATACTCGCTTCCCTCTTCCGTACGCCTTCCACTTTTGCACTTTTTTTTTTTTGAGGCACTTTTGTGCACCGTGGAAACGAATCCCGTGAAGCCGAAAGGAACAGCCAGCCTTCTCCCAGCTCCCAAGGAAAGCAGGCTCGCACCGCCCGGGCTCCGCTGAGGTATCCGGCTGGGGCTGTCAGGAGTTGTTACCGCTGGCGCGGCTCCGTGGCTCCAGTCCCGCGTTGCCTCGGGAAGGGAAAGGCAAAAGGAAGAGCCGCAGCGGCGCTTTGCAATGGCAGCAGCGGCTCCTGGTTTTGCCTTTCCTTCCCGAGGCAACGCGGGACTGGAGCCGCGGAGCCGCGCCAGCGGTAACAACTCCTGACAGCCCCAGCCGGATACCTCAGCGGAGCTCAGGCGGTGCAAGCCTCGCTTCCTTGGGAGCTGGGAGAAGGCTGGCTGCTCCTTTCGGCTTCACGGGATTCTGCTTCCACGGTGCGCAAAGTGCCTCAGCCGCGGGCAGCCGCAGTGTGCTTCCCAATTACTATTTGCCGGCGTATAAGGCGACCCGGCATATAAGACGACCCCCAATTGGAGGCATGTTTTTCAGGGCAAAAAAGTCATCTTATACGCCGGCAAATACGGTAGATTAAAATAGGTTCAAAGGGGATAGGAAGTTTTTTTTTCTCATAAAAAACTAGAACTAGATTCATCCAATGACACTGACAGAAGTACATGAAAAGCAAGCAAAATTTATGTGCAGGATATTAAGTGGCCTATGTATTTGTTAATCTTCTGAATTCATCAACATATATAGTAGTTATTAGCTTTGGTGGCTTTAAAAAGATATTGGATAATACACGGACAACAGACTTATTAATTTATCTTGAAGATATAGTTAGCAAAAATGAGAAGTAAAATAATGTCTATATATAGACCCTTGGCCATTTCTAATGTTTTAAGATAGACACTAGGTGTTTAAGAGGGAAAAAATACGAAGAAGTGTTTTTTGTAAGATAATCAAAAGTAGGATTCAACTTTAAGTTCTGATCCCTTTCATACAATTCTTCTGGAAATATTGGATTCAAAATCTGTTTCCAAGTATTATAGAGCATTATCTTAAGTAATACACAGTATAATTAACCAGACTAATTTATATACTAATTTATTGTAATACTGTTATCTTCTATATAAAAGTAGAATTCCCCAATCAATACTTTTGGATAATTAAAAAAATACAAAAAAACAACCTACCTTCATTTATTTTGGCTATATCTACGCTAGAATTATTAAGCTGCAAGGTGGCTTGAAGAGCAGGCAGTAATTGTCGAAGCAGATTGGGATCCTGAAGTAATGGAGGAATTGGTGATTGTGAGACAGGTGAAACTGGGACAGTAGAAGCAGATGAAGCTGGTGCAGAAGATAAATTTAATCCAGAAGCAGATGATGTAGAAGGAGTTGTACAGGTGTGGGATAGAGACTTGTCCAAAGATTCTGAAAATGAGAGGGGAAAAGTTGTTTTTTCAAAAAAAAAAAAAAAAAAAACCTGCTAGCACCTACCATGTATCAGTTATAGAAAATTGGATCCCCACCCCTTCATAAGGTATCACCATGAGTTAGGTTTTAAGGAAATAAAATTGCATTCCCCAAAATATGACATCTTGTCACTATTTGTGCCTCTTCTGCTACCTTATAAGTGCTCCAGGGAGGGGTATAAAAAATAGTTTGACACATTATCAATTTGTCAATTACTATTCTAAAATTTTCACATGACTGAACTTTAATTTCCTTAAAGTAGTTAACCAAAGAAAATAATGTAATTGAATTAACGTTCAACGTAAAACACCCATTGCATGACAATGAATTTATACAAGCAGAAAGCAATAACAACCTAATCTGAATATAGCATCAAGGAACAGCAACATCTATATAAAATCATTGACTGAATAAAAACAGAAGCTCATTTGATCAGATAGTACCAAAGCTTTAAATACATAAAATATGAGCAAATTCTTATTTTATTGAATATTTTGCTCTTTTGCCTTTTTGAAAGTTTATAAATCTCTTCGTTTCACTAAGATGAGTGGTGTGGAGGCCCAGTGGTAAAGACACTTGCCTCCCACTTGGAAAGTTTCTTTCTGCCCTAGGAGAGAAACATCTGCCTCTTCCTAGAAATGAACTAATTCTAGGAAGAGGCAAATGTTTCTCTCCTAGAAATGAACTAATTCTAGGAAGAGGCCAATGTTTCTCTCCTAGGACAGAAAGAAAGGTCTTTCTTTCAAGGTTTGAGAGTCAAAATATATCAGGAAAAATTAGAGGAACTGAACACGTACAGCCTGAAGGACAGAAAGGAAAGGGGAACATGATTCAAACCTTTAAATATATATAGGATATGAATAAGATTCTAAAAGGGTGTCTTTTCAATATTAAATAAAAATCAGGAACACAGGGACACAACTTCAAACTGATAGGAATGAAAGTTAGATTGTTTTACTTCACAGACAGAGAATACTGGAAGTATGGAACCAACTCCTAGTGTAGGTAGTGGACCAATCATCATTAGCTATCCTAACATGGTTAGGATAAGCACATGCCCATCATCCAACAAAAATTTAAAAATAAAATTTAAAAAATGAATTAAAAATTAAAAAAACTGAAGGGCCAGACTTGATAGACCATTAGGTTTTATCTGCCACCAATTTTCCATGTTTCTAAGGTTCATTAAATATTTCAAAGTACTTGCTTCATTTCCTCCATAACCATATGAAATTATTTCAATCACACTTTTATGTAGGATACTCTATCAAATCTAATTAATGGCCAGGGCAAATTTATCATTAGTATTAATGCTATTAAAGCTGCAATTCTGATCATCAAATCTTACTACATTACTAGTTAAGTTTCTTTGGCCCAATAGGTAAATTTCAGTGGTTTCAAACGAACCTATTTTACAGAACATGCAGAAGAGTTTCATTTCCTGAGCTTTCCCACTGTCAATAGGAGTTCCTCCAGACAGTCTTCTGGTTGCGCTTCCTTCGCCGACAGACTGAAGACCGCGATTATGCAAGGCTTTGATCCGTGCTCTTCCCGTCGGAGGGCTCCGACAGGAAGAGCCAGAACCACCCTGGTGAAGAAGGGAGAGACCACCAGCAGGGTTGAGGGGAGCCGCATCTCCCCTCCCTGGCTAGGCATACTCCCTCCGAAGACAGGCTGTAGCGGTGGTTAATATGGCCACCCTGAAGGAGAGCTAACTGGGAGAAAGATCGTTCTGGAGCGGTGAAGAAGAGGACAGTGTAAAGACTAGGCTAACTAGGTGCAACATTTGGATACAAAGATACCCTGGAATTAAGACATTAAGAAATTTTAAAGAAAGATAGTAAAAGCGGTAACCAGAAAAAGTAGGGGGGAGGGGGGGAATTGACAGCTGAAAGTGGCTTTGAACTTTGAAAAGAGCTAAATTCAAGGAGGAAGCCAGAAGAAAATACTTCTTTAAATTGGACAAATATATGATTTTGGCACTAAATAGGCATAATTAAAAGCTGAACTTGAATGTGTCAACAAAAAAAAAAGAACAGTAATTGATATTTGGATCCATTGGATTTTTGAAATTTAAAATCTCTAAACAGAGAAAAGTGGAGGGAAAAAGGAGAGGACATGGATATAAAAGAGAGGGCCACCTAATGGTAAAAGGAAAATTTTAGTGACTCTTTAAAAAATGCTTGGTTCTTTTAAAAGTGGAATTTGATACAAAATAAGGGAAACTTAGTTACAACAAAATAGAAACCCTGGAAAGTGAAAAATGAAAACATAGAATATCAAAATAAAAGAAATAAGCGTAAAGAATTTACTTTGGGATTGTTTGGTGATTCTGGCATAAATTTAAATTTAGGGATATTGGACTATTTGATGAACTTGGAAAAAACTTAAAGAGGAATTAATAGAAGATGATCATTGGAAATAAACATCAAAGATGCTGGTTGAATTAAATTACTGGACAATTGCTCTGGATTTAAAGACTAAAGAAAAGGATAAAGAAAATACAAAAGAAGTGTTTAAAAATGGCAGAACTTTTTATGGAACTAAAAATGGAATTAAGAAACATAAAAGAAATATTACATGAAAGAGGTGAGTCGTGCTGTTTCATCTTACAATCATTAGAAATGGCAATTCTGGAGTATGAAAAACAAGGAGTGCCAGAAGGGGAGGAGGTAATCAAAGAAGAAGAAGCCAGCTTCAATGGAAAAATGGAGCAACGAACATTAAAGCAAAGAAGAAAAAGAATGGGAATAAAAATTGGAGATTTGGGGAGGCAATTAAAAAGGGAAATGTTTTGAAAGCCAAACAAAGAAAATGGAAACAGCAGAAAAGGGAATTACAGAAGAAAAATTTAAAGAGGGAGGGGGATAAAAATTGGAGTAAGAAATGGAGGGGAAAAAATGAAAGAAAAAAGAAATAAGAGAAAGGACAAGGAAATATGGAGATATGGAAATTGTACAAAAATGAAAAGAAATTGTTTAGTCAAGAGAGATAAGAGATAATGGGTAGGTAAGGATTAAGAAAGGGGATTCTGCAAGGTAATGTGGTGTAATATAAATGCATTTTAAGTAAAAATTATTTAGAAGATAGAAAAATATTGATTTTTAAAATGAAAAGATTGGAACTGATGTCCTTTTGTCATTAGACTACCTGTTATTGTTCAATTACATACAGAGATAAATGGAATAAATGTGATAAAGAGAAACCATGATAAGTATGCTAAATATGTTAAATAAATTTAAGAATATAATTAAAATGAATCATGATTGTTATAAAAAGAGTAACATCAGTTTATATGATTAACTGAATAGATTATTTGAAATTATATATTATTTAAGATAATTGTAGGGGAAAATACCATGTGGAATCTAGTTTAAAATATATGTGTGTTATGTAATTGCTAGATTATTCTTATTGACTCTTAAGGTGATAATTAAAAATGACTATATTGTGATAAATTATTATTATGAATTAAAGAGGAGTTAGCTAAATGATGTATAAGATAAAGGGGTGGTACACTCAAATTATAATTAAAGGGGAAATCTGTTGAATTATTAGAATTAAGATGGAACTTTTGGAATAATTAAATAAGAATATGCGATGAAATTTCAAATGTGACAGATAAAAGTATAAAGTATTATGAATATGAAGATATGACAACTATTTACATAAAATAAATCTGAATGTAAGATTTTTTGAGAAAATGTATAAAAATATGAAATGTAATGATATGATATGATATGAAATCAAATGTGAAAAATGAATATGTAACCAAGGTTATATTTGTATGGAAATGTGAAAACCTGAAACCATGTTCACTAAAAGAGATGTTTTTGAAATATAAAAAATAAAAAACTTTTTACAAAAAAAAATTACAGGAGTTCCTCCAGATTTAGTGTGGAGTCCCTTATTTTGTTTATGTAATTTTTCTCTATGATGATTTTGTATTGTAAATTCAACCACCATGCATATACTGACATCTTTCAAATTTATTCACCTGTCTCTACCTATTCTGTTTGACACAGTATAGGTCATTTCTAATTGGCCAGGCACAATTTCGGATTAGGTATGAAATTATTCCCTTGTTTTTCCCGTTTTAAGCTGATCAATGGATAAAGCATAGTTCAACTCTGATCATCCCATTAAATTCAAGGCTGTTAGTTACAGGTCTCCCCAATCTAAAACAGTTCGACTGCCTTTAAATGGTTAAAATATGCTATTTCAATTTAAGCAATGTATGCAGATTTCACTGTTATAAATTTATGTTGTTAACACAACATGCTTTACTTATGAGCATATCCAATATTTGAAGGATTTGCTGGTGTCTGATAAATTTCTGTGTGCAACCTGACTATAAAGTCAGTTATTTAGTTTTACTTATATTTGAATCACTATATCACAGTTTAGTTCTGGATCTTTGGAACAGATATTTAACTTGGAATCAAAGCACTACAAAATTTTAATAACCATTAAAATGCTACTTTTTCATGGGGGAGTATGAGCTTGCTTCAAAATAGATTCTCACCTATAACTTTGAATGTGTAGAGGTTA
Organism: Notechis scutatus; assembly: GCF_049901735.1. Classification (NCBI taxonomy): domain Eukaryota; kingdom Metazoa; phylum Chordata; class Lepidosauria; order Squamata; family Elapidae; genus Notechis; species Notechis scutatus. Next base: position 19,871,879 of record NC_142025.1, read on the forward strand.
GTGTCATTATAGGGCAGCGGCCCCCAAACTTTTGGATGCCATGGACTGATTCCATGGAAGACAGTTTTCCTGCGGACTCGGGTGGTGGTGATTTCACACGCTGCCTTGATCCTGCATGTAAGTGGATGGGGCTTCCCTTCTTTCTGCAGCTCAGTTCCTTGCGGTCTGTAGATGAGTGCCAATCCGCAGTCCAAAGGTTTGGGACTCATATTATAGGCCACGGACCTCTTATTACAGAGGCATTTTATTATATAAGACTATAACTGGATGTAACATACTGTTGTATCAACTGATTTAAGCACAGAATAAATAAATTACTACCACCACAGACTGTTCACACTTCATCATATACAATTATGTGTGAGCTGGGTAATGTAGCAACTATGTAGAAGAATGCTCACCAATGGTTTCTTGTCAAAATAAAAATGGGAGATCCATTAGGGCTTCACAAACTCCATTACTGGGCCCTGTACTCTTTTACATGTTATTAATGGCTAAGTCAAACACTTAATAATTATGTGGACAACATAAAAATGGAGTGCAGGAATACTGAAATAATTGAGTACAATAAAACTATAGAAATATAATTGAAAGTTATCTCAATTGGTTAGTGAAGCAGCAAAATTAAAATCTTATAGAAATAAATGAAATATTATGCATTCAGGAAACAAAATCCAATGCACAGGTGGGGGGCTCTCTGGCTTGAGAATATTATTTCTAAAAAGGATTTTAGAAATTGATTACTAATAGTATGGTTCCTTAAACAGAAAATGCAATTTTAAATTGCATCAATAGAAATATAGTTCACGAATCGCAAAAGCTAATACAGGTATTCCTTATTTTATGACCACAATTGAGCATAAAGTTTATGTTGCTAAGTGAGACATTTGTTAACTGAATTTTGTCCCATTTTACTACCTTTCTTGCCACAGTTGCTGTGAATCACTGCAGTTATTAAATTAGTATCATGGTTGTTGAGTGAACCTGACTTTCACATTGACTCAGGATACTGCAAGCATCATAAATATGAATCAAGTTTGCCAAGTACCCAATTTTGATCATGTGACCATAGGGTTGCTGCACCCGTTATAAGTGTGAAAAATAGCCATTTTACTTTTTTCAGTGTTGTTATAACTTCAAATAATCATTAACAAACTGTTTTAAGTCAAATAATTCATGTAATTATATATTGTTTTGCATTGGTCTGAGTACTTTAAGTACTATATCCAATTTTGGGCCAACCTAGTACTGAGCTTCAAAGAATAATAGTGATCATTAAGTAATTGACTAGTATACATTTTTAACTACAAAACACTTGACATTATAAACTAATAACAAAAAAGTATAGACAAAAACATGACATATGAATGAACATCCCTCTGCATTTAGCCACCTCATTTCCACTACATGAGACCCACTCATTTATCAATGAAGGCTTTGTTAACTAGTTTCCTGCTACAAAGATAAAAGTAAGATTAGTGGTTTCTAAACAAGGTAAGATATAAAACCAATCATTAACAATTACTTCGTATCTTGATATAATCAAGAACTAGTAAATCTAAACTCCTTGTTCTCAGATTTTATCTACTGGAAAACAACCTACTATTTGTATGCTAATGTATAAGTACTAATATCATTATTAAAAATGGCTGGAAATTTACAGATCTTCCATAAACTAGAATCATGTAACATATTTAAAAACAAGTTTTCAAAGAGCAATAAAGATGATACCATAAGACAAATTTCTCAATTATGAACATAAAGGACAAAGTAAAAGCAAAGTATTTTTGGCTTTGAAGATAGGAATATACCGATTTCCACAAATTCAGACTATTAAATCTATTTAGCTCTGGACTAAACAGAAAAGAAAGCTGGAGAGAACAAACTTGTTGATCTTTCTGCCCCTCCCCCCCCCATTAAGTCTTGGAACTGAATTCTTCATCTCTGCTCTCCAATCTTGATCCATTTTAACCACCTCATTTGCTAAATTTACTGCACATCTTACCATGAGTGACTGCCAGGCTGAAAAGTAGAGGAAATGAAGGAAGCAAGCAAAGGAAAAATTTTCTCTGATAGCTTGAGCACATTTCCTTTAAACTGCCAGCAGGAACAGAAGGTGGGTCTCAAGGACTCAACTGCTGCAGTAGGCCATTTGCTGCACGTGTTGTTCTCTAACTAGCTGAATTTTTTTTAATTACTTTTCAGCAGAAACTGAGTCCTTGGAAAGCTTTTCACTGCTGACTGACTCCCTTTAGGACCCAGCTAGGACTTCTCTAAAGGGAGTCAGACAAACAGCAAAAAGCTTCTCAAGGACCCAGCTTTCCAAGGACCTAGCTTCTGTCTCAGCTGGCATTTATTGCAAATGTGCTCTAGCTGACCAGAAATTCCTTGCTTCCTTTCCTCTACTCTTCAGCCTGGCAGTCACTCATCAAGGTAAGTAGCACACAGATTTTGTCATCCACTTTCCAGGATGGTTAAAAGGGATAAACATTGGTGGGTAAAGACGAAAAGTTTAGTTTCAGTATCTAATTTTTTATTTTATTTTTATTTTTTGGGGGGGGAGAAATCAACAAGTTTGTTCTCCCCAGATTTTTTCTGTTTTCTCTATTAAGAAATGTGGGTTTCTTGAAGAGGGGTTAAACAAGGAAAATGGTTTTGGGAAGATCGCCCTGAAGCTGTCGTCCCGAAAGCTAGCAAAAACCAGGAGACATTTGCAGTCTCCAAAGAGATCAAGGCAGAGGCCTAGCCCACAAGCATGGCTTCATCATCGGCCAAGCAGAGGCTTGTTTGGAAGCCTCTCTGGCATTGGAAAATAATGCTAGGCCCTAAGCTAGCTGAGCTCTTCCTTTCTGCTAGGCTGCTATTGGCTTTGCAAAGTTTTTTGCTTTTTGTCTGCCCCCTTTATGGTCCCAGCTGAATATTGGGCCTCAGAGAGCTCCCACTCACCCATGAGGAACCCCATGCTTTTCTTAACATGTTTGTTTAAAGGGGCATTTGTGAGAACAGAGTGAGGGTTGTTAAGTGAGGCTATCTCACTTAATGGCCATCCACACTAGTGACAATAATATGCAAAATATGCTCCAAAATATGCAGAGTACATACTCTTATTACTAAGGTATTGCACTTTTCTACAAGCTTAAGGTTCAGAACTAGGGATAAATGTCCAAAAATGTTTAAATCAAAGAGAATGAAGAAAAAGGAAAAAATTGGAAACTGTAATGTGTGCAATACCAGCCTAAACCTATTTCATTATTTTAGTAACATTAAAACTAATAACTTGACCAGTAAATCAATGGAGAAAATAAAATTCATAATAGCAAACTCAAAATATCATTATCTAGAGACCCACTCATGTGGATTTTTCCTAGCTACCCTTCCACAAAACTTCCGTATTTTAAAATGTGTCTTGAAAATGAAGATGTCCTTTGAAACTTATCACATGATCAGTGTATCACATCACATCATATGCATATGATCAGACTGAAGAAATGAGGAATGCCAAGAAATCTTTCTTCTCATACAGAATACTTCTATATTGAAATTCCTATAAATTAATGGATTCAACAATAGGGCATATGAGATTTACTACTTTATACTAAAATGCATACATAGAAGTACAGAGTTTGTAGTTAATAGAAAATTTCAGGTTTCCTATTAAAATAGAACTTTAATAATTTTAGAATTTTAAGGATACATGTTTCAGTTCCAGTATTCAATACAAAATAGATTAATACACACCTGACAAATTTTTTCTCTCTGTTTTTTGAGAAGGGATGGAAGAAGTGGGTGTAGGCAGTTTTGATAAAGAAGATGCCCCATTTGCATCAAATGATTTCTTTGGCTGATGATCTGACTGTAGAGAAAATGGACTAGGAGGAACAGAACTTGTAGTAGTAGATGGGTGAACCACTGTTTTGATGGGATGTTGTACTGGGGTAGAACTACTGTGAGTTTCTGTCCGTGGCAGTCTGTAGTCTCTATCATTGTGTCTACTTGTCTGAGATAAAATATTCTGTGGAAGCATGTTTGCGGCATCACTGGAATGCTTCTCTTCCACTTTATCATTCACGAAGTTGAAATGAGAAATAGAAAACAGCAAGTTAGTGCTTTATTGACATATTGCATTTACTATTTTTTTTCTATTCCAGCATCAACAGATATTAGTATACAATTTTTAAAGTACTTAAACACTGCTTAAACCAAAATGAAGTTCTGCAACATCCCCATTATCAAAAAATAGTTGAATGTTTCAGAAGAACAGGTATCGATGAATATTTCTGAGAACTTGAAATTCAATAGGTTGATTTTTAAAAATCTACAGGTAGTCTTCAACACACAACCACAATTGGGACTAGAATTTCTGTCACTAAGTCAGTGCATTGTAACGGTTATACAGCTAGTTGTTAGGTGACTGCATCAACTGATGATGGTTATCCCTGGTCTCCTAGTTGTGGTTAGTAACTGAGAACTGCAGGTTGTTAAGTGAATTCCAAACCCAATCTAAGCCATTTTGGGCTTAGTCCTTCCCAGTCCCAAGGGACTATCCCCAACTCCAAACTTTTCAAAGGCAACACAACTTTAGCCACCTTGGAGGTTTGTGAACACAGCAGTTTTATCCATTTTGGAAAGCTGTGCTGTCTACAGAAGCCTCCCTCTGCAATATTCAAACTGACATAAAGCTGTGTTCTCTTTGAAGGCCTTCCCCACCCTCCATTTCCAAGGGGCTAAAGCTGGGCTCTTTACACATCCTTCTGAAAACAGTTCAGTCTTAGCCATCTGTAGGAAATGTTTTCCAGAGAAGCTGGGCCCAAAAAGTAGACAGCAAAAGCAGAGAAATTCTGGGTGCAAAAGGTTGATGTAGGGAACTGGGAAAGAAGGCAACTGGGCAAATGAATGCTTGTTGGCACTTGCAGAGAATAAATGAATGATTGATGGCTTGTTTGCTGGGGTGTATATCATGTGGGGTTGGGAAGAGCTGAGCATATGAAAGCTTGCTGGTGCTTCCTGAGGCTTCCTGGGATATGGTAAGCAGTGCAGAGCCATGTATGTTAGGGCTGCTTGCCGCCTTGAAATGCAGAATCCAGGCCAACCAAAAGGGCAGAGATGAGAGGAGGGAGAGAGATAAGCAAGGAGGACTTGAAATACCCCTGTGGCTGAAAGTGCAAGAAAGCTGCCAAACACCTGCATTTTGATTAAATGACTGCAGGGCCGTGCAAAGGCTGCAACTTCAGGATCCATTTTTTTCAGCACCATTGTAATTTTAAACAGTTGCTGAATGAATGGCCTTAAGGATATGTATCCTGTATATAATTTGTATTGTCATTGCCATCACAGCATAGTAGTACAAACAAAAGGGGGGAAAACTTTATTTTCTTCTGTTGATATACAGTGTATAGTTTTCAGTGACCATGTTAGATAACTAAATGTTAAGGGCAAAAGAAAAGCATAAATTAAAGCATGACATACTTATAAAATGTGGTCAACTGAAGAAAAACAATTTTGAAAAGAACATGCACAGGAATATTATTGAGTAAAATAGACATACTTCCACTAGAAAACCCACTAGCAGCAGTCGCTTGCATCACCTCTCTTCTGTAATCTCTATCTTTTGGAAAACTGTTGACAGACATTTTGCTTGCTTCTTTTTGTCTCTGCTCTCTAGTATAAAAAAAATTAATTAATTAAATTTGGTAAGCTTGGTAAGTTTACTATTATACAATTTATGTTTATATTATTTACCTTTCAAGCCATTCTTTTGGTTTTTCCCACTGTGAAACTTCTGTTCGGCAGTTATAGTAATATTTTTTGCCAGAAGAACTAATGTGCTCAGACCAGTCATCTGCAGAATCATAAGACTTTAAAAAAAATATTGGAATCAACCTGATGGATTTCAGAAATAACAACTTCTTCAGTTTTGAACATTACACATTTTATTGAAAACATTCCTTTCAGAAAGCAAAGCAGAAACCGTGGTGGCACAGTGGTTAGAATGAAGTATTGCAGATTAATTGTGCCGTCTGCCAACAGTTTGATTCACCAGCAAGGTTGACTCAGCTTTCCATCCTTCTGAGCTCGGTTAAATAAGGACCCAGATTGTTCGGAACAATATGCTGACTCTGTAAACTGCTTAGAGAGGGCTGTAAAGCTCTGTGAAAGGGTATATAAGTCTAAGTGCTATTGCTATTTTATACAATAATTTCTAATAGCTCAACCCAAGCAAGATGGAGTCGGTTTGGGTATTTGGATCGTCCAGTATGGGTAATCTTCCATTTGTTGGCCTTGAATGAAGTGGCATTGCCTTAGACAGATCCAGTGTATGATTTCATGGTCAAAGAACAGGTAGCAACTATAACTAGGAGGGCCTTTGCCTACCTGCAGTTTATGTGTCAGTTGCATTCATTCCTGGATGGGGGCAGTGAAAGATATTTCTCACTGTCACTCAGGCCTTCATTACCTCTCAAAGAGGTTATCTGCAGTGCATTCTGCCATTCAATCTCAGTGTTTCTGGGTGCAATTCAAGGTGCTAGATGTTACCTTTAAAGCCCTGCCTGGCTTAGGGCTGGTTACTTGAGGAATTGTCTTTCATAATTTATTCTACCTGTACAATCCCATCAGGCAGGATGGGCATGTTTCATATCTCATTGGCCAAAGAATGTCGGGGTGGGGAAGGGGGGCTGGCCAAAAGCCATTTCTGCTTTAGCACCAAGCTTATGGAACATCCTATCTCTGAAGATCAGGATAGCCCTGACACTTCTGGCCTTTCTTAGATCCTGAAGACCTGGCTATGTACTCAGGCCAGAGGTGCTGAAGATGTGCAAGGACTAGGTTCTTGGTTAGGCTAGTAACTTCAGTTGATGCTGCTTGGCTGCTATGTATATTTTTGTAATGTTTATAATTTTTTATTTTAACTTATTGAGATGAGCAGCCATATAAACTTGGTAAATGGGTGGATAAGCAGATTAGTTTAGAAACCATAACTGGCTTAACAACATAACTCAACAGCTTTTAAATGGTAAGAGAGAATTTAGTTTCATTTAAGAGAATTAAACTAAATGCTGGTACAATGATGTCCAAACTGCTATTTTTAAACTTTGCATCTGTTTTGAACTGAAATACTGAATTTATCTGGAACTTAAATTGCTTAGAACATAGTACATGCAATTTTGCTTGCTTGATTTCTATTAACTGTAATTATCCAGAATTTCTTGAAAAGGGAATCAAACTGAGTGCAAAATATAATAAAACAACTTGATTGGGCAAATTCAATATAAGTACTTACTGCATCAGACGTTTTGCTTGGATTATTGCTAGGATTAGAAGAATGTGAATTTGAACTATGAAGAGCACTGTGGTTATGAGAGTTTTCTTGTGGAGAATAACTGGTCCCTAGAAAACAATGAATTGTTATTTCTCAATTATTTAAATTCAACACACTTTAATTTGCCTTGGTGCAGAAAGGCCAATCATCATATCTCTTACACACACAACACACACATACACTTTATTCTATACCAATTTGCCACTGCACAAATAGATATTTTCTAAAGAAAAAAACACTTTTGAATTGAAATATCAAATAAACAATATAATTTTATGTATGTAAAAATCATTAATAATACTGCCCCAGAAAAAAGTTCAATCAGAATAGAATTCAAAAATTTGACAACCAGAGTTAAAAAAGCATTCTAAAAGATTACTTGAAAAGTATGCTAAAGTATAACAGCCATTAAATTCACAACAAAAATTTCTACCATCCTACAATCCATCTATCTATCCACCCATATGTCCATGTTAACAATACCTCCAACCCCCAGCCCTCAAAGGCAGACCAGGAAGGTACCATGTTCAACGGTATTGATAACTGCAGAGGATCAACTAAGATTAGGGGACTATTCTGCCCATGCCAAGTCCTGATGACAATAATCCACTAGAGTGACCAATGCCATTTCATTCTATGTGATTTTAATTTAAATCTTGACTGGCAGAAATCTAGATAATCTCTGTGCTCTAGCATTCTCTGAAGCTGTATCACAATCCCCTTCTCAAGAATACAAGTAGTCCTTGATTTACAACAACTGTTCACTTAATGAATATTTGAGGTTACAACAGATACCTCAAAAAGTACTTACAACCCTGTTATGTCTGCTGCAATATTGTTGCGGTGGTTTGCCCTAATGATCAACCACAGAGATGCTGCAGCACCTCCCCACTTATTCCCCACAGGTCTCCACAGGCAAGGGGCCTCCTTTATCACCCAATTTTGTTCCACATACTCCTCCTCACCCTTGGTCACTGATAGTTCACTTACGTTTTGAAGATCTTCAGAGATCAGCTTGGAATAGGGAAGGAGGGCAAGTCACTCTATTACTGGGCCAGATGGCACACTCCTACCAGTGGATGTCTTTTTCTGACCAAAAAGTAACACTGCAGAATATCTGTTTTCCTTTCATTGCTAGATGGCAAGGAATCCAGTAAGGATTCCAGACTGTCTTGTGAGGAAGGAAAAAACTTGTTTTAACTTCACCAGCATTAACAAAGCTCTCAGTTTTCCTTTTCTTGCTAGACATAATGGAGCGATCCATCCTCCTTCCCTACCTTCACCTCCTGAGCTCTTAAGACCTTGAAAAGTGTGCTATTGTGACCAGATGAGGTAGGGTGAAGGCTCAAGGGGCTATGGGGAGAAAGCAGACCATGGGGTATCTCAGAGGGTTGAGGCAGCCTTGGGAGGCCTGATTCAGATAGGCTTGTGCCTGCACTTAACTCACCAGTGTCTCCCAACTCAAGACACCTGATGCTCCACTTAATGATATGCATGTTCATTTAATGAATATGTTGGGGACAGCAGGGATGGAGAATGTTTACTTAATGGTCCTCCCAATTATCAGGCTCCATTACAGTCATAACTCAAGGATTACCAGTACTCCTATGAAAGGAAAGGTTCTAGAAAGAAGTTATTAAAAATTATGGAGGCAGAGAAAGTTTATTTTAGAGGGAACACAGCTATATTTTAAAACTATTCTATCCTTCAGAAAACCAGCAACAATTTTATCGATCTAAAAAATCATAATCTGCCTGGCTCCTGAATGTGTCAGGAAGGACATGGGTTCAAGACAAAAGTTGTAGAGCTTATTTTACAGAGAATCCTGTCCATTTCCTCAGGCAAAATAACCTCAAAAGTCTTGCTTACTGCATTCGTTTCTATCCAGTTGGCAGTCTTTCCAGGATAAATGTAAAATGTTTTAGCCACCAAGACACCCACAAAATTATACAATGGTCACCAGGATTTTTTAGACTAAAGGAAGATTGGAAATAGGTAAATTACATATTATTCTTTTGCTCTACTGAGATTCCCAACCATCTATAAAGTGCTATAACTACATCTAGGTCTTAAATGAAGAAAAATCCTGAACTTTTAAGTTTAGTTTTTTATAATACAAAACCAAGCAGTTTGGTTTTTTAACTTTAAGGCAAGTACTTCCCTAACCATGCTGCCATCCTCCATGTTTCAACTGCTTTCAACCTGCCTTAAATTTCTTCCCCCCCCTCATCAGAGATCTTAAAATAGCAGTTGATATCAGTTTAAGCTCAATTATAATGCAGCACCAATTTTGTTTTTGTTACATCTTTGCATACATCTGTTTGTCCAATTTCATAATAGAAAGAATTATATAATTTTCTACACATTCATTCTGCCCCAATTTAGCTTTGGGACATTCAATACTGAATTTATTAGGACAGAGAAGCATATTTACTGTTTTTATTTAGATATACTATAAATATAAGTTGGTCATTTTTAAAACTTTTCCTTAAAATGCAAGCTGCTTTTGTTTTTGCAGCATAAAGGAAATATCTACATTCTTTTCCTGAGTATGTATAGCTATTTAGGTTGTTAGAGGTCATTATGGAAGTCTTATTCATTCATGGCTGATGCAGTACTGATTTTTTTAAAAGGGAGGATAAAGAAAAGGGGAGACTAAAAAGAAACAAAAAAACCCAAACACACCCCTCAAAAAAGGTTGGAGAGCCATATATGACTCTGTAGTTTTCAGTTTCTGCATCTTATTCAAATGGATAAAATTTAGTCATTAGAAACTTGGCTAAGAACTGAATAAAAAGCAGAAGTAGGACAAATCCCCAAATGTCACTGAGAAATAGCCATTTGGCAGCAACATTTGGCAGAAATGTTAAGGGGGATGCCCCAACTAAATATTTCTAGTAAATAGATAAAGTATAGTCAGCTAACTAGAGAAATAAATTCCATCCTATTGCTGGTGCTTTAAGAAACAGAAATGAAAAGCGTAGACATAACTCAGTTATGTTTGCAATGTTTGTACTGCATTGGTATTCATCCTTGCATGTGTATGTATGTAGTAAGTGAAAGCCCAAAACAGTGCTTGAAGAAATAACTAGAACAGCAAAGAAAAACACTTCAACACTGAATGAAATGATGAAAAATTATCAAATCAGATACAGGAGATCTACAATATAAGATGATGTGTAAATGTAACCAACAGATGAAATGATCAAAATGAAGTAACACAGAAGATGTTTTGCTCTGCTTCACATCAGAAAAAGTTTTAAAAATCAGAAAAGATCAATCAAGCGTCAAGGGTCCCATTGGGGGGGGGGGATTTGAGAACTCAGTACTACTAGCATTCCATGATAGGAAAAGCTAATGAAAAAAAGCTAATGTCAAGATAGAAGGGTATTCCTAAAAAAGAGAAAACACACAATTTAGACTATTCCAAAGAAGAAAAAAGAATGACAAAATCTACCAATGTGGTTTTACACAAAGATTATGCAGGATCTTAAAACAAAATCACTGTCATACATAAACCACTAAGAAACACTAAATACATAAATGCACAGATGATATAAGAGTCTAATAAATAATTATTATCCAGCAAGAGGAAGCGGGTACCTGGACAGGGAGGAAACATTATATAAAGGCTTAAAATTAACCACAGAAAGGAGCTCATGCTTCCCAATGTTCAAAGGCATGTTAAAGAATGTCTACAACCATCTATTTGTTTTTGATGGCATCAGATATTTCTCTTTACAAAACTAATTAAGTAGAAGGAAAATCTCTCAGTGATATAAATGCAAGAATTATGACATGAAGCTGATAATAATTCAAAGAGATTGGGTTCTTGCATTTGTGTATGAATTCCTCCACTTCAACCAGTATAACCAATTTATATATAGTCAGCCTTTTGTTTGAGTTTTTCTCCTATCTGTTATTATTTAGTTTTCATGGGAAGAAAGTGGGTCAAATTGGCTCTGTTTGTTATTACTTAAATTTGTTTGCCACTTATGTAATTGCAAGATGACTCTGGGCAGTATATCAATCCAAGTAAAACTAGATAGATAAGATTAGATTAGATGGTGGTAGATCCCCATCAAGTGGGTAGGTAGACAGACACTCACACACACTCAAAGATGGGGAAGAAGGGAGAAGAATGGGGCTGAGGGGATGGGAGCTGCTACTAATTAATCAACCACCTCCAGTATAGTACTCTCCCATTGACACACACACACCCAATTGGGGGAGTACCATAGATGGTTGATTAACCTTAAGTCAGGTCTTAAGGTCTTATGGAAAGTCAGGAGAGCGGGAGCCCTTCTCATTTCAGGGGGCAAAATCCAGGGCCATGACAGAGAAGGCTATTCTCTTGAACCCTGCTGCCATTCCTTGACTGAAGGGATATTCCATAAGCTGCATGCCTCCTCTGCCAGCAGAGCTAAGACAAATTTGTTCCATAGGGAAGTGGCCATTCCTCAAGTAACCTAGACTCATGTCATGCAGGAGCTTTATGGGTAATAACCAATACCTTGAATTGCACTGGAAAGCAAACCAGCAGCCAGTGCAGCTTATGGAAGAGCCGTTTAACATATGCCATTCAAGGGGTCCCAAAGACTGCTCACACCACTGTACTCTGCACCAGCTGAAGTTCCCAAATGCTCTTCAAAGCTAGCCTTCTGTAGAGCATATTGCAGTAGCCCAAGTGGAAAATGATCAGGGCTTCAATGACTGAACACAGGGACTCCTGACCCAGGAAAAGCCACAAGAGGTGTATAACTTGAAGTTGTGCACAAACTCTCCTAGCTATGACTGCTACCTGCTCTTTGAGCAGGTGCGAGTCCAGAAGAACCCCCAAGTTATGGACCAGGTCTGTCTGGGGTAATGCTACCCCATCCAGAGCTAAAGAGGCTTCAGAAGGATCATGCAGCAAACCCCCAGGATATCCCCCAGTTCCTTCTGGAACCCACCTGGGTCCATCAGTCACCAGAGATAGACAGCTCAACTGGATAGAAGGGTGAGGGTGGCATAAAAGAGTCTTAAGCACACCTGGGCATGATCTGACCATGACAGGAAGGATAATATTAAATTCATCAGCAGATCACATTGCCTTTGCTATGATAAGAACCTGGAAATCTTCTGTCCCAAGTTGGGCCTGTGATGATTTGGGGTGGACCAACGTCCACCATGGTGGTCATGAACTCCTGAGGTGCTTTTAAGACTGAACCCAGGAATGGCAGGTTGAAGTCTCACAACCATAAATCTGGGACACTCTATGGCCAGTCCCAAGACAGCCTCAAGTATATCAGGCAGGAAAACTGCTAATTGCTGTTCACTGACCTGGCATTCATCAAAGCAAGCAACACTCTAAGCCACCCTATCTAGGGACTGAGAAAGAGCTAGAATATTACACATGTACTGGAAGTAGCAAACAACAATATGGTTTTCTGAATCTTTCATCGTTTTAAACTTTATTAATATTACAATGCTGCTGCTTGATATTATTATATATCATGCATAGCATATATAAGAATTCATCCTGTTTTATTTCTTCAAATTAAGAAGTGTGGTTCACTTACAGTTGCTCTTACAGAGATCAACATTTTATTATTTTAATAATTATTTATATAATCTTAATCAAATTTGATTTTGATTAGATCTGATTCCATTCTTCCTCAGAAATCTTATTATTATGAACTTTCTTATCACTAGATAATTCTATGCTCAATTTTACAGCTCTTCTTAACAATTAATTCTGAAATCATTGATTCAAGGACAAGCATCAACTTTTTTTGAACAGCTATCTTAAGCAAGACTTAACATCCTGCTTAACAGCAACACTCTATTTAAACATGTTGAAAATAATTCAATATATTTTAGTAATAATTATACTGAATTTGTGAATGTGAATTATGCCCCCAATATTTTAACCTCAAAATGACATTACTCTCCATCAAGTATATTGTTCTCTAGCGTTATTATTATTTATGTATATACTTATTGATACAATTTTTGTAGCTGCCCATCTCATGGCAATGAACCTGGGTGGCATACAAGGATTAAAATCAACAACCAAAATCAATAATCCAAATAACAAATATCTGAGGTTGCACAAAAAATGCAACTACAGGAAATTAAATAACAGAGACTAAATGCTTCGAGAAGCAATGGCATTGCTAAAGCCTTACAAAAGACTAACACAGGCCCATTCAAATTTTTAGAGTTATTATGATCCAGAGCAGGGATTGCAACACAGAAGGCATAACTCCTAAATCCGGCAAGTGACATTGCTTGAAAGAAAGGGCCAGAGAATCCCCTCCCTGTTAGTTCTAATGGGGAAGCAGAGGCAAGCAGTCCTCAAAATAGCTTGTCCCCATTCTACATATGGGCTTTATAGGTGAAAACCAGCATCTTGAATTGTACCCAGAAGCCCAATGGAGCTAGGGCAATTCAACAGAGCAGCTCAATGTGACATGAGCATAGCTTGGAATTCATGTCACTGTGTTCCAAATCAGCTGCAGCTTCCAAATGTTCTTCAAGGGCAGTCTCATATAAAATGCATTACAGTAATCCAGACAGAGGGTGACTAAAGCATAAGTCACTATGAGAAAAGCTTCTTGGCCCAGGAATAGACACACATGCTACATAAGACAAATCTATGCAAAAGAGCCCTGGTCTCTGCTTGCTCTTTCAGCAGGAGCTGAGAATCCAGAGAACCTTCAAAATGTGCACTGACTCTGTCTGGGGAAGCATAACCCCATGCTCAGTGAAAGAGATTCTTCAGATCTTTTTATTTTTTAATTGAGGGGGGAGGGGCGGATAAATGTTTCAAAACCCACAACCACTTAGTTTTGCAAGGTTGAGAGGAACCGTATTCTCTCCCACCCAAACCTCGCAGCTTATAGGCACTAAGAATTTTGTTAGTCCTGTTCATTTAAAACCATAATGGTGAACCTATGGCACATGTGCCGGAAGTGGCACGCAGAGTATCTGTCTGGACACACCAGCCAGTTGCTCTACTGAGTTCCGGCACGCTGGTCTTCTCGCGCACGGGAGCACTGGAAACCAGAAGAGCAGTTCCCTGGTGCACGTGCATGTGCCGGGAAGCCGAGCTTCTGGCTTCCGGCACACGCATGCACGCTGGGGAGCTGGTCTTTCAGTTTCTGGTGCACGTGCCTCCCGTTTCAGTACTTGGTGTCAAAAAGGTTTGCCAACACTGATTTAAATATTCAAAATCTACTACCTACAGAATAAGGCTTCATGTGCATTAAATTTGCTTTGCAAAATTTCATCAGGTATCAAAATTTTCCATTTAACCTTCTTTGAAGCATAAAATCTAGTAGCCGAAATCTTAGAAAAGAACAGCCTTTATCTAAACAGTTACCACAATTTTACCTGAAAGTATACAGGTAGTTCTCGACTTATGATCACAACTGAACCGAAACTTTCTGTTGCTAAGTGAGAGAGTTAAATGAGTGTTGCCCCATTTTACGACCTTTTTGCCACAGTTGTTAAGTGAATCACTACAGTGAATCTGGTTTCCCTATTGACTTTGCTTGTCAAAAGGTTGCAAAAAGTGATCATATGTCGTATATCCCCAGCGGGGTAAAGCAACTGTCGTAAATATGAGCCAGTTAGCAATCATCTGAATTTTGATCATGTGGCCATAAGGGCTACTGCCATTAGTGTGAAAAATGGTAAGTCATTTTTTATGCCCTTATAGCTTTGAATGGTCACTAAAATGATTGTAAGTCAAGGACTATCTATACTGTATGCTCAAAATACAACCTCAGAATGTGATGACTGTAAATCCTCAGAAAAAGTAAGAAAGGTGAAGAAGATGATCAGCAGGCAAGTGGATGAACTCAGTTACAATGTTAATATGTGCACTATTTGAAGATCTGAAGGATGTTAGGGATAGATAATAATGTAGAAAATCTATGACTGTCAAGAGTCAACAATTACTTGATAGCATATAATCAATCAAACTGCACTTTTATTACTTATGCAGTAACAAGAGCACTATTTCTTCTTGCAATGCTATTAATACCTCAATGTCCAGGTTTTTCAATCCCCCCACCCTTAATCATGTGTCCCAAAGAGCTGATACCAGAGTGATGAACGAATGTGGGAAGAGCTATACTATAATGTAATAATACAACCTGGTACCATCCAAATGCCTATACCACATGAAACTCCAAACAACATAGCTCAGTATTATTTGCAAGCAGGACAGCAATGATTGTATAGATTTCTCTCTCTCTTTTGACTGTTACTGTCATAAGCTTATCAACAAGTTCAAGGCTATGAGGGGAGCTACTCTAAATTCTCCATCCTTTGCATTTCAGCTCCCAGCCTTCTCATTCCAACTTCAAATTCCAAAAATTTAGAGATTCTATCATATAAAAATACCCAAGAACCCTCATATGGAGTCAAAGTCATTTCCTTATCTCCTGTAGATCAGATTTCCAATATATATTTACTTAAATCTTCAGATTTGAACCTGAACAAATGTTTTTCCATTCTGTGTCTGAATTTTAATTAGTACTTAATCACATCCATATGAAACACATTTATTAAGAGAAACCAAGGAGCATGTTTTCTAAACCTATATTCATATAGTTTTATGCTCCTTGTATTCGATGTGACAAAGCGTTGGAATTGTGAAGCATACATATACGTTGCAATATAGTTGTTTTAATATATTTCAGATCAATGATTTCTGCAATTAAATGTATCAAAATTCCATTTTCTGCTATTTTATTATAGCTCAATCTCTATTTTATTTGTTAAAGTTATTTGCCTCTATCTCACACTGGGGATACTCTAGGTAGCTTACAATAATAAAATGGAGAAATGAAAAGAAGTGTAAACTTAACAGTGAATAATAATAAACAATGAAACAATAAATAGAATAAATACGGTAAAGGGAAACAACGGGAATACAGTAATATGAGAATAAAAGATGGGTAGGTAGGGAAGGAGGGAGAAGGTGCTATCAAACTAGTAGGCACCTCCAATGTGATACTCCCCACTGGATCCCCAGGCCAGTTGGTAGAGGCAGGAGTTCAGCTTTTTATATAAGGATATGAGGGTGGAAGCAGAACTCACATTGGAGGGTAGGATGTTCTAAATACTACAGCAGAGAAGGCTCTTCTTCTGCATCCCAGTAGTTAGAATTCTTTAACCAACAGGATCCACAGTAGGCCTTTTCCCCGCTGACCATTTATATATGCCATTTCTTTTTCACATTGCCCTAAAGGATCTTTTTACTGCCAATCAGAACTGAGCAATCTATTTATTCTTCTCACTTATTAAAACATAATAGGAGATCTCTCAATCTAGTTACCACTATAAATCCTGGCTAACTTAAATCAGTGTTACAGAAATGCAAAAGAAATCTGAGTCTGAGAGGTATTTTCTCTTTACATAATTTTTATCTGCATCTGTCATGAGCCAAAATTAATATGTCAGAGATAAAAAATGATGCATTTACAGTCTAAAACTAGTAGAGAATATTTATTTAATGCCACATTTAAAACACAAGTTCTGCTATTTATATAATGGTCTCTGTTCCAGTCCCACTCCCATATCCCTGCACTAAGATCTAAGACATGGGAGTTGAAACTAGAAGACTTCCAAGGCCCCTTCCAGAATACTGTATGATTTAATCAATTCCAAAAAAAAATCCAAGATAAAAGAAGAGATTCTTAAGCACTAAAACAGATAATGATCATTTTAGAGAAACTCTCCAAACAAACCTAGTCTTTCAAGAGAAATATAATTTTACTGAGAACCAAAGGATTCATCTTGATCAGTTAATTTTATAGTCCAACGCATCGTTGCATGATCTTAATTTTTATTCATTTCCAAAGCACTTCTGGGCACCTATTTAAAAATTCAAAACTTGAATAGTCTGGGGCAGGGGTCCCCAAAAGTCTTGGGCCAGGGCCTGTTCGAAATTGGGCTGTGTGAGCAATGGGCAAGCTTTTGTAAACAAAGCTCTACTTGTGCACGAATCTCCATTTGCGCAAGGAAAAGGTGCTTGAGCAAAGGGTGCTTGTGCTTATGTGCAAAGCTACACTTGTGTGAACCAGACACTCGCACATAAAGCTTCATTGTGAGCACAAACACCCTGCACTCATATGGAGCTTCGCACACAAGCACAAGTGCCCTCCACTCAAGTGCCCTCATTTGTGCAAATGGAGTTTTGCACATGAACACAAGGGCCCACCACTCATATGCAAATCTCCAGTCACATGAGCAGAGGGCATGCACGCCTGCCACTCACACCAATGGAACTGTGTGTGCACATGCATCTGTCAGTCACATGCCCACCCCCACCCCCACATGCCTGGCCACCAAGGTAGAAAGGTTGGAGACCACTGGTCTGAGGCATTCACTATGTTAACACTGTGGTATAAATCTCCACATAACTTTCCCCAGTGCTTTCAGTAATTGCTAAAAAATATTGGAGAGAAACTGATACCAAGAAGTATCTTTTAAACACCAAAACGTGAAATGAAAAATGATGAACACTTGTGAACTAAGAAGGCTTTCAAGCCATACCTGATTCAGGAGTCCACAATTACACTTCTGTATTATTTCAATGAAAGTACAAAAGTTGGCTAAAAATTTGAAAAGTTAGTTCAGGTATCATTACTTCCTGGTAAATAGAAGGGGTAGAAATGGAAGCAGTAACAATTTAATTTTCTTGGGCACCAACATCACTGCAGTGACTGCAGCTATGAAATTAAAAGACACTTGCTTCTCAATATGAAAGATTTAGAAAGTATATTTAAAAGCAGAGATATCATCTTGCCAACGAAGGTCCATATAGGCAAAGCTATGTTTTTCCCAGTAGTAATGTATGGTTATGAGAGCTGGACCATAAGAAAAACTGAGCATCAAAAAATTGATGTTTTCAAATTGTGGTGTTAGAAAAGATTCATGACTGCAAGATCAAATCAGTTGATCCTAAAAGAAATCAATCCTGAATGTTTCTTGAAAGGACAACTACTGAAGCTAAAACTCAAATACTTTGGCCACCTAATGAGAAGAGGGGACTGATATTAGGAAAAACTGAAGGCAAAAGAAGAGGACAGTAGAGAATGAGATGGTCGGGTGGTGTCATCAATGCAATGAACATGAATTTGGGCAAACTCCAAGAGACAAGTGAGGACAAGGGAGCCTGGCATGCTATGGGTCTAGGGGTCACGAAGAGTTGGACACGACTTAGAAATTGTATGACATTATTTCAATGAAATCTAGCAGAGTTCAACTCAAAGATAAATGATTGCCATCCCAATCTTCCTCTAATAACAGTACAAGAACAGTAAGTATGTGAGTTTCTGCTTGCTGATCAACCTCAAAAAAGCAGTCGATCGTTTTGAAGGTGTATATTTTTTTTTAACTTTTCCAGGCATAATATTCCCCTCTGGAAAAAAAATCAGGGCCGGCCAAGAGACCCCCCACCGCGTGCCAAGAAATCGCTGCCCAGCTCCTTTTCCTGCCGCTCAGCGCTCCGCCGCACCGCCCGCCCTCCGCTCAGGTATCCGGCTGGGGCTGTCAGGAGTTGCTGAGCAGCGCTGGCTCCATGTGCTCCAGTCCGCGTTACTCAGGAAGGGAAAGGCAAAACCAGGAGCCGCTGCTGCCATTGCAAAGCGCCGCCGCAGCTCTTCCTTTTTGCCTTCCCTTCCTGAGGCAACGCGGGACTGGAGCCACGCAGAGCCGCGCCAGCGGTAGCAACTCCTGACTCCGGGCCTCCGAGGGGTGGGGAAGGAGGAGAAGAGGGGGGGAAGGGGGGGCGATTCCCAAAAAAATCGGAATTCCGATTTTAATCGGAAGAATATCATGTCTGCTTTTCTCAATATCCAGCTTTTACAACTGTATATTACTACTAGGAAAACTATTTTGACTTTTTTCCTTGTAATTGAATATCATATTATTTTTCATATCATTTTTCATATTGTATCTGAATTTGTCATTGCCTTTCTCTATTTTATTAAGTTTAAGCCCTGAAAGCACAACATGTCCATTGGACTATACTCCCACAATCACCTCTCCAATTTCAGTCATCTACTACAATGTTCCAAAGCACTTATTACCTGAAGCCAGATCAAAATGTGAATTGTAATGTTTCAAAATAACAATTTCTTAAACTACTGCCTAAAATTGGAATACTTTGTTTAGAATGTTTTTCCAAAGCAAAATTATAGGAAATTGACTGACACTTAAAGTAAGGGACTACTTATTGTCTAAATACATTTGCAGAATTGTAATATTGACCTCTAAAATCCTCAATTACTTGATCAAGCAAAAGTTAGTATTGGAAAGATATGCATTAGAACATATCCCAGCAATTAAGAGCATTTTAATATAGTATTTAATTTTAGCATATATGGAGGTTCCCAATTTTTAAATAAGCCATTTTAAAAGATATAATTTATTTTTAAAAATTATTAACAGCATTAAATTTGATAATATAATTACATATATTATATTACATTATAATGCTATCTGCAACCCAGCTGCTACATTTATAGCCACCCAACTATCTTATCCTGGCTCTGATGAGCAAATGAAAAGACCCCTAACAATGAAATTAAGCTACACTTGTATCTGACCAAGTATATTGGTTCATACAAGAGATTTACAGAGAATCAATAAAAATAAATCAAAATACTGCTCAGAGGGAGATAATTTGATTTTGCTTATTTTAGTCTCCTTCACAAGATTTTGGGTACAGTTTAATTATTGTTTTTAAATTGAGCTGCATTATAAATATTCAAAATGTATTATTAACTTAGAAACTGAATTTAAACTATGAAAAGCTAATTAAAAACTCAGTCCTAGATAATTTAAATTTCTTTTAATATTCAATTATACATTAGACTAAATCCTAGTGTTGCTTACTGTAAAGCATAAGATTACAACTGTAATTCATAACTATACTTAGAATCATTACAAAGTTACTGCTACCCAGCTAAAGGACATGACAATGAAAACATTATTGTATTCAAACAACTATATTTAATATATTAAAATCGCTGTCCACTGAAAAAATATTTAGTACTTAGAACACTGGAAGGAATGCTTTTATTAAAGTGATTAAGTCATGAAAAGTTGTACAAAAATCATGAAAATGTTTCCACTTGTAGCACTTTACCATATATTTGATACTCGTAGTCTAAAGGCAGTATCAACACATTTGTTTAATTTTTTCTTTGTAGACAGCCAGTGTGGTTGTTATAAACCATTTTCAGGGACCTCAGAAAAAAGTGGGCAAAATTACTTGTCAGGTTGCTTTTACCCAACTCATATAACAACAAACTATTGATGTATTTAAGCTCTAAGGAGTACATTCAAAATATATATTTTTAGGATGGAAAAAGTAATAAGGTTGACAGAGATAGCAAAACTGCTGTAATTAAAGGAAAGAACTAATCCAGTTTGTTTCCACATGGAAACCACTTATTGACTTTATGCTTAAAACAGGAAAAAGGAAAGTCTGATTTTAGGTTTTGACCATTTTTTATAAAAATGGCTAATAATCATTAAATACCTAAAGCAAAAAGTTGAGGATGTTAACCGTATTCTGTATTCTACCGCACCAAAGAAAGTTGGAACATGCTGTTTTTTCTTTCTTTTACGTTGCACCTCCCTCCCCACTTTATCTTTCCCTACCCCTTTATGATCTTGTCTCTTGTATTTTATACAATAAACTTCAATCAAAATGTATTTTTAAATCAGATTACAATCTTTGCATATTATTTTCAATACAAATAATCTGAAATATCCCTTACCTGCATACATGTAGAATATATTCATCAAACTCTATTGTAAAAGAGCTCTTACTATTAAATTACTTCTAAAACTTTATATAAACTAAGTGTTTATGGAAATATTTTTGAATTTGTAAAGCAAATAACTATGCCAACAATCCAATGTGTAAGATTGTTTTAATATATAACACTAATTTATCCAATTTATAAAAACCCACTATATAGTATGTGACAATATAACCCTATTCTTAATTTTTCTACAACCCTAAATATTTGAATATAGATGAGGAAAAAACCCTTCAGGATTGAACGGAGGATTTGATGCCAAGGCTTACAAGCTACAATATTCAGTCAACTAGACTACTGAATGTCCAGGTCCATATGAAAACATAGTTTCCTGAAAGCTATGAAATAGCATGTTAACGTTTACCTGTTTTCAATGTTTGTAAACTGCCCAGATGGGCAGCCACATAATTTAAATAAATAAATGAAATCTCCAGGTAGGAATATTTCACAACTATGATTTTATTTATACTTCTAAGGTAAACCTAAATAAAAAGTTAATATTTTCAAGGAAGACTGCAATAGCAAAATATCTAGCATTATGACACTGAAACCATATTCAAGTTTCTAAATCCTAAAATCTTTTAAATTTCTAAGATTCATGCCTTCATGCTCCTTTCCTGTTTATTTTTTTCACTCTTTTCTTTTTCTTTCCATACATACTCCCATACATCTCTACGCTGGGAGAAAAAAAAAACAGTTGTTTACACAAACAAGGAAAATCGTCTAAGTTACTTGAGTAAATTCAATTTAGCTTAAGTGATCCACTATTATTGGGAAGTCCACTAATTTACAGAATCCCAAGCAAAGTCTACCCTCTTAATTAACTCAGAATTGCGGGCTTTACATGATATTTTACAATAATCTTAAATAAAAACTAAGATATATTTAAAAATACTTTAGATTTAACCATTTCTAAGAATAAATTAGCAAAAGCTTAGATTGCCAATAAGAATTAATAAAATGAAGTATATGTACAATGTGTCCAATTTTCAGATTAACAGTAATGAACTGCCTTTTTGACATACATATAAACGAGTTGAAAAATTGCTTAAGCATAAAACACCATAAATGCTTTAATAAAGCAATAAGTAGGGTTTAAAAATAGTAGTTTAAAGTGCTACTGAAAAATTCAAGAAAATCTAGTAAGAACAAAAAACCCTATCTAGATCACTGTGTACAATATAGAATACTGCCATGTACTGTACCTACACATTAAAGCAAGCCTAAAGATTAAAAGGGCTCTGTAAAGTTCTCTTTACTTCCAAACAGTTAAAGCAGCAGGCCGAACCAATAAGGTAACAGCCCATGTAATGGATTTATCACATTTATCTCATATACAAAGCAGTCAGCAACTGTGTAGCCTACTGTCATATTAAAAAATATGAGATCCTTTGTGCTCTGAGCTTGGTTGTTTTCTTGTAGACATTTGCTAGTACTGATGGTATTATCTAGTTTGGTAATGAACAAACTGCAAGAAAATAGCCAAGCTCAGAAAACACCAAGAACCCAACAGTTCAACCCTGTGCTACAAATATTTTCTTCTATTGATAGTAAAAAATATCAGAAATGTGTCCCCAAATAATGGTTAGTATGCTTTTTGAACTGTCTACATTTGTAAAAAGCTTTTCAGATAGCCAATGTATTTTTATGTATTGGCTAGTTTTAGATTTAATGTGCTAATATAGCTTGCTACTGGATTTAGCTAATTGTCAAAAGAATTCTATAAAAGTAGTAACCTAAACATACTTAACATATATACACAAAATAAGATGGAGATTTCAAAGAAAATACTGCAACTTGCGAGGTCATGTTTCTTAAATATAAAAAGCCAATAATCTGATTATGATAAAGGAGAAAATAAAAGTACCATGAAAAGAACTATTAAAAACCTATTTCATTGTTATGCAGTGTATATGTATTTTATGTAGTGTTGTGCCATGCTGAAATAATGATGAGACAAAATTATTTAAATATTAAAATCGAAGTTGAATCAAAGGTTAAAGGAAACTCACCACCATCCCTCTCTCTAACTCTATGAGTATGAATGGTTTTAGCTTTATTGTGTCCACTATTGTCACTGTATTTGTTTTCAGGACTATCGGATCGCCGCAACATTTTATTTGGCGGTGAAGGGTCTGTGGCGTCTCGCATCTTGTCATGCCGATGATCACCACCACTGGGGTGACTCTTTGATGTGTACTTAAGAGCCTGTAAGAAATGTAAAAAAATGTTTAAGTGTGGAATTATACGTAGAATTTACAATGATTTTTAAGATAGTAGCTGACATTTAAAGTATATAGGTAGGCATATTCTAGATTACTATTATTCTTGGACACAATCTCTATGCTATATCACCAACAGTTTTTCAAACAACTCAATTCAAAACAGTTCAAAAATAGTTTGTGTTGCAGCTGTCCAAAGCAATCTGCAGATCTACTTAAGTTATCCAGAATGTGACCCAATACAGATTCTGGATGTTTTATTTTTATTTTCTATTAATGAATTCTATCACTGATTAGTGGAATCTATTAAAAATAAAGCATTTAAAATTCTGACTTAGTTAAAAGACAGTGACACCTTAAGTCCGCAATTTTTTCAAACATGGATGTAATATATTCATGATCTTCCCCTTAATACATAACCAGAGTTTAACAAATAACTCTTCATTTTATAACTCCGAGATGATTCTGTGATGAGGCATTTCATGATGATACTTTGTCTCTATCTAAAACTTATTTTTATAATTTATCCAAGAATTTAATTTTAAGTATTTTTGCTTAATTTTAATCAATCTCATTTATGAAGACAGCAATTAGGTATTTTGCAGAAACAGAGGTTATTCAGAGACTACGAATTTAATAAATTCTCAGACTATGTGTAGATAGGTACAGAGCAACTGCTACACCTGTACTTTCATAGCAAAATCACTTTGTGCTGTATTGAATGCAACCTAGAAGCAGCTTTAGTTAACAGCTCTTCATCGCAATTGTTTTGCCTAGTGGATGTTTACACAGGTTAGGTTGTTATTTAGTACAGCATCCAAATATTAAGCTTGCCTTGATACCTGATATACTTTGAAGGGTCATATTATTATTTTCATCCTATTCTTTGGTGGAGCAAAACCGTGGGCCAGAAAAAGGTACAAACCAAAGTTGTGGCACACTCCCCCACGAGTCTCCAACAATCTGCCCGAATTCCTCCACTTCCACACACCCCACCCCCAATTTGCAAGCTCTTTTATGAATAGGATTGAAGAACTAGAATTCCCCACGGCCTTATTTCCATCACCCCTCCCCCCCCCCGCGCTAAGGGTCAGGGGCCCAGGGTCCTTTATTGTCTTAGGGAAGAGTTCCTATAAACAGCTGCCCTGCAAATTAGACTCCCACCGGTTTCCTACGGAGGAGGAAGAGAAAAAAACAAAACAAAGCCTTCCTCCCGCCCCGCATTGGGCCTAGGCTCCGTTTCCTTGCCCCGCCAGGCCTTCGCCGCTGCCTCCCTCAGACGCGCCGTGCTTGGCGAAGGAAACCAGCCGCAGCCGCCCCCTCCTCCTCCCCCCCCACCCACGGCCGGCCGGCCGCGCGCGGAGCGAAGGGAAGGGGCGGCTCGCGTGCGGCCTTGCAGCGGCGGCCGAAGCCTGCGCTCGAGTACTTTAACTCGCCCTCCCACACTTTAGTTGTTGCCGCCGCAGGGCCTCTCAATGTGGGGACTGCGGCGGGCGAAGAAGTCGGTACCTGGTAGGGCTGCGAGTCCCCCTTGCGGTCGTGACAGCTGGAAGAGAAAAAGAGAGAGAGGGACAGAAACGCAGCGTTAGCGAGCGACCGTTACTGGCGGTTGGCATCGAGGGGGGGGAGAGCGACATAGGCGCAGTCGGGGAGGGCGGGACGCGAAAGGGGTATTTACCCATCATTGAGTCTTTGCTGTTTCCTCGCATACATTACCATCAATGCCCGGCCTGTGAGAGAGAGACTGAGGGGACCAGGAGGGCGCGGCCGGGCCACGGGCGCCGCCGAGGGGGAAGGGGAAGCAGCGCTCCGACCGGGGACGGGGAAGAGGAGGGGAAGGGAGGGAGGAGAGGCGGCTCAGGCAGCTCGGCTGTGAGAGGAAGCAGCGCTCACGGGCCCATCTCCTCTCCACACCCGGCTGTGAGAGGAGAGGCTGCGCCGCAAATCACGCACAGAGAGGAGCGCGGAAGACGACGACGTCCCCGCCGCCCCCGCGGTCCGCCTTCGCTCGCCC
Organism: Notechis scutatus; assembly: GCF_049901735.1. Classification (NCBI taxonomy): domain Eukaryota; kingdom Metazoa; phylum Chordata; class Lepidosauria; order Squamata; family Elapidae; genus Notechis; species Notechis scutatus. The sequence goes on from NC_142025.1 coordinate 19,897,265, forward strand.
GCCGCTGCCGCCGCCGCCTCCCCCTCCTCAGCCACTGCTCCCAACACTACCGCCGTCCGATTACATCCGGGAAACTGGGACGCCACCGCCTTCGCTTACCGTCGGCTGCGGTCGGCTCTTTCCGACCAAACTCTCCCCCCCACACACACACACTATGGTTTTTGTTTTTTTAATATCAACCTTCCTCTTTCTTAGGCCTAAGCCCCTCCTACCTCCCCTCACAGGTTCTGAGAGCCTCTCTTCCGAGAGCCATCGGCCGTTTCCGTTCAATGCCGGAAATCCCTTGCTGTGGAAGGGAAAGCCTGAGCGCTCGGCTCTCAATTTAAGACTCAATTTCACCTTCGGGAAACATCGGAGGTTTCCGTCAAGCCGATGGCACGCCCTTGGATGAGATCTCGGGTTTTCCCGGCGCTAGTTTAGTTTAGTTTAGTTTACTTCATTGTCAATGCACCTCATACAACGCAATTAAATACCATCTTCAGTGTACATTATGCTTATGAAAATAAACAAACACACATCCTTCACGTTCTATAAATTGATGTTTTATAGGTGTTTCTTCTCCCTTGGTCTCCCTATCTTAAACTAGATAGGGAGGGGGCGTGCATAAGCGCACCAACGTGCCTACCGTCCCTGTCCTATTGTTTCTCTTATTCTTTTATTTTTCTTATATGTACCCATTTCATGTATTCACAACTATGTATACATTTATACTTATTATCTTGTAAACAATTGGCAAATCAAATAAATAAATAAATAAATATCTGCTGCTCTTTCGGTTGTTTCTGTAAACGAGACGGAGAACGTGTCCGATCGGCACGTAAGTCTTGTAAAAGCTACTCCCTAAAACGCTCCCAGGTGCTGCGAACATCCCTGGCCACTGATTGGCTGAGGCCTTTCCGCCCATTCGCTCCCTCGACTTTAAATGCGTTGCCTGCGGGAAGCAGATGTTGCGAGTTTGGAGTTCGTTGCAGTTTGGTTGGAGACGTGAAGCGGTAACGCGTTTGGTAAGAGCTTGACTTTATTTTCTCACTATAACCCAGGACCTTTCCGTACTAAACTCTCACTAAACTCTGTTTGCAGCCTCTGAGAAAATCGCCTGCGGAACGAGATTTAAACGGAGCCTGAAAAGATTCAGCGCAGCCCCGTTCGAAAAGTAAGTGCTGTGCATTTGCAGCAACCTGTTTTGTGGGGGGAGCGGGCGTAAAACTTGGCGAGCTTTTCGTGCATGTGGACTGCAACTCTCGTCGTCCTGAGCCGCTTTATGCCCCTGCAAGGCAGGAGTTTTAATCCAAGGAGTTTTTTTTTCCCATGCACGGGATATATTTCATGCACCGGAGCGTCTGAATTTTTAGCGGGGTTACTGACGAGACGCCCACAACAAGGCGCTGGACGCCGGCAGCCCCGCACACAAGCCGTGGGGAGAGGATGAACGCTCACGTGCACCTGGCTGGGTACCGCTTGTTGGTTTGCTTTGGGAAAGGGCGGTGGTGGTGGGAGGGGCAGTGGTATATTAACCATTAAGCAAACTAAGCACGTTCTTAGGGCACCAGACCGCAAAGTTGAGAATATATCTTAGTTTGTACAGTTGGTACGGAGGGGGGCCACCGGTGAGCCTTAATCCGCCGCTAGGTAAAAGCAAAAGCTCGGCGTCCTTCATTTTAAGCAGTGCGCAGACGCGGAGGTGAAAGTTGGGTCTGGCGCCGGAGCTCCTCCCGGCTCCTCCCGAGGTGCCCGGTGGCCATTTCGAGGGAGCCTCTGCAGCGCCCGAGGCTGGAAACGAAGCTATTCTGGATGCGGGGCGTTCTGGACCCAAGGGCAAGGAGGCTCGGCCTTGTCGGGGTTTGCAGCTGACGGAAAAAGCCCTCTTGCCTTTTCTGCTGTCTTGGCGGCAGCTGTGGACCCTTCCTGGCCAGAAAAGGGCGGGGTGGGGGTGGGTGGTAACATCTCTCGGCCCTGAACTTGCCAAATTGGTTACACTTTCCAAACCAAAACTGGTTTGTTTCTCCTTGCCTCAAAAATAGAAAAATAGGGAAATTAAAAGTGTCTCCTCTGGTGGAAGATTCAGTAATGACATGGGAAAAACATACAGGTAGTCAGCTACTTACAACAAACAGAATGGTGGTTTAAAGTTACAATAGCACTGGAGGGGAGTGGCTTATTAACTATCACACAAACATTTTGGGAGGACCACCCCATGGTCACTGGATCTGGAGCATCCCATCCCCTAAGGAATTGCAGTTGGCAGGCTCCAGGAAAAGAGACTTCTGCCATGGCTCCCGCCCTTTGGAATATCATGCCCCACAAGGTAAGATCCACTCCCACCCTCTGCCCTTCCAAAAAAGCGTGAAAACCTGACTTTGTCAGCTGGCTTGGGGCTCTGGTGAGGGTCTCTCATTTTGGAAGTGGATAGTAGACTAGTATAAGATTTCACTTTCATCATCCCATCTACACATTGGTTTTTAGTCTTTTTACAAAACACATTTTTAAAAGAAATTATGCAAACAAAACAAACAAAGATGGCAAAGAAACCAACTTGGATGGAAAAACAGTAAGTTTAATTCACCCTCACCAAAGGCCTATGAAACACTAGTGGGCCATTTGGCTTTCAGGAAGGAATGTTGGTCAGCCATATCATCTAGAGAATACTTGATGGGAAAGAGTGACTTTGAACGGTTTGATACCTCAGGTATAAGTATGGACAAACTGAGGGAAATTGTTTAATTCCAGAGTAAATAACTTTGGGGGACATTCTGCCATAAAGTTTCAGATTGACCTTTAGACTGTTTGGGGGTTTGGGTGAAATAAAAGTCCAGGCAGTTTCAAGTAGGATGAGATAGTATGCATCTCACCTCTTCCCCTTAACATCTACTAGTATGTGATATTTTATCCCCCAGCCCCCAAGGACTATCCATGGTCTAGTCTCAGATACACATACATACCACATACACAGGTTTCAAACAATATCTGTTTTCCAGAGATTTGAGGATATAATAGCCAGTATAAAGCTACAGAACAGCTTGGTGACTCTTATAAATTTGCAAAGATGGGTGATTCCATAAAACATCTGCTTTATGAGGCTGGAGGCCAAGTAAGGGGAGAAATGTTTCTTCTCATTGCTTTGACTATATGTCAACAAGCACTTAATTCTACACTCATGCAAAAACTTAGTAACTATTCAGATTGCAGACAATATGAATTGCTAAATTAATGTGGAAACACCTTGGATGTCATATTTAAAGTAGAAATGGGATACCTGGAAATTTCTAAAACTGGTTTCATCCATCACCTTTTAATTCAGTTTGTCTTCACATTAAACCACATGTGTACAATGTAGGATTACTAAAATAGCCATTTTTCTTTCTTCCTTAAATGAATTTAGGAAATTGGTGATATAGCCAGTAGAAGAAAGGACCCTTGTCTGTCGATAAAGTCAGCAGGATGATTCAACAGGGCGCAAATCTCCAGTCCTCTAATAATGAACTTGTGGATTATATGATAGAGTTGTGCATTCAGAAAAGTGAAGTAGACGAGCAAATTGAAAAGTTAATAAAAAGCAAGGCTAAGGTTCAGAATGAAATTGAGATGTTAACCCAACAACTGGAAAATATATGTGAAAGTTTAGCTTGGAAAAAGGCTGTACAAAAGGAGCTTGATGCCATTCTTGTTGATGGACAGTTCACCTATGACAAGATTTTGGAGAGTTCTAAAATGCTACTAAATGTTTTGAAAGCAGAAATTGAGAATGTAGACAAAATGATAGAATGGAAAAAGCAATACTGTGAATCAGACTCAAACTAAACCAATGTTAACACTGGCAAATGGATTGTTTAAGAAATGCCACATTTTTTGTTTTTCTATTCACTTTATTAAGTGATCTTATTAATGGGTAAGAAAAGTAGTTCTCAAATAAGTAGAAATAAAGCATCTGAAAACTAGTTGACGAACTACTGAAAATGAAAAATCACTCAAGCCTAAGTTCTAGAATTATTTGTCACATAAAAAGGTGGGGACCAAATGTTTTGCTCAAATGAGATGTTAAAATAAGATGTAATTCAGATGATAATGCTATGGATTACTTCATTAAAGAAAAGCAGTTTGGGGGGAATTTATTACTGTAGTCAGCAATAGGTTTTGGAGGGGAAAGCAACAACCCAGGTTTTGGAAGGGAAAGCAACATGTAATGTAGGAATGTTTGTAGAATTGGTTTTGAGGGATATCACTGCCAGAATTTTTCCTCTTATTCCTCTAGAAGAGGCAAGGCATTTAACTAACTCCTTAATTTTCCTTTAAGACTTACACCCCTGTTCCCAGTAAATATGCAGAGGTGTAAATTGAGAATGTAAAGTGGTGGATCACTGATGACTTTTTGTTCTGTGAAGAAGGATATGCCCAAATGCTGACTAGCTTGCTAAAGAAGGCTTAGCAAAGTGAGAGGATTGCGAAAGTAGCTGTGACATTAAAATTTGTAAGCCATGGTTAACGGTTTACTGTAACATGGGAATATAGCCAATGCCTGGATGTGCAACAGTTTAATAAAGTATTCATTACATGTATATCTCATCTTTATTTTATGCAAGGCCTATTCAGCCTGCTTTTGTGTCTACTGGAGGACTAAAACTCTAAATCACTGTTTCTAATTCAGTATCTTGATCTCCCACACCAGACCAACCTTTTTGCTCTCAAAACATCAACTTGCTATATACAGTAGATAAAATGAACCAATTGGATAACTTTATTTTATTTTCAATTTCTAAAACTGCTAACAAAATGCTAGTAACATAAGTGAAAAACCCCAGATGCCAATCTGAAAATGCTTGGTTGAACTGGCTTTTAGGGTAAAATGAAAGCACTGAATCTTTAGGTTTTAATTTGTCAGTTTCACTCATTGTGTTTTATAAAACTAATGTGATAATCACTGATATTTGAAAAAAGGTACAAAAATTTGGTCATTTATTCGCTGTCTAAACACAATCTCAGAATACGCAGTTTATATAAATAAGAGTAGGAATAAAATGTCCTTATTCGTAAGTACAGGTGAAACTCAAAAAATTAGAATATTGTGCAAAAGTTCATTTATTTCAGTAATGCAACTTAAAAGATGAAACTAATATATGAGATAGTCATTACATGCAAAGCAAGATAGTTCAAGCCATGATGTGTCATAATTGAGATGATTATGCCTTACAGCTCATGAAAACCCCAAATCCACAATGTCAGAAAATTAGAATATTGTGAAAAGGTTCAATATTCTAGGCTCAAAGTGTCCCACTCTAATCAGCTAATTGCTTTATAACACCTGCAAAGGGTTCCTGAGCCTTTAAATGGTCTCTCAGTCTGGTTCAGTAGGAAGCACAATCATGGGAAAGACTGCTGGCCTGACAGTTTTGCAGTAAAATATCATGGACACCTCCATAAAGAGGGACAGCCTCAAAAGGTAATTGCAAAAGAAATTGGATGTTCCCAAAGTGCTGTATCAAAGCACATTAATAGAAAGTTAGTGTGGAAGGGAAAAGTGGAAGAAAAGGTGCACAAGCAGCAGGGATGACCGCAGCCTGAGAGTATTGTCAGGTAAAGGCCAGAAAGTGTTGGGGAGTTTCACAAGGAGTGGACTGAGGCTGGAGTCAGTGCATCAAGAGCCACCACACACAGACGGATCCTGGACATGGGCTTCAAATGTCGTATTCCTCTTGTCAAGCAGCTCCTGAACAACAAACAATGTCAGAAGCGTCTTACCTGGGCTAAAGAAAAACAGAACTGGTCTGTTGCTCAGTGGTCCAAAGTCCTCTTTTCTGATGAGAGCAACTTTTGCATCTCATTTGGAAACCAAGGACCCAGAGTCTGGAGGAAGAATGCTGCAAGATGCTTGAAGTCCAGTGTGAAGTTTCCACAGTCTGTGTTGATTTGGGGAGCCATGTCATCTGCTGGTGTTGGTCCACTATGCTTCATTAAGTCCAGGGTCAATGCAGCTGTCTACCAGGAGATTTTGGAGCACTTCATGCTTCCTTCTGCAGACAAGCTTTATGGGGATGCTGACTTCATTTTCCTTCATTGGCACCTGCCCACACTGCCCAAAGCACCAAAACCTGGTTCAATGACCGTGGGATTACTGTGCTTGATTGGCCAGCAAACTCGCCTGACCTGAACCCCATAGAGAATCTATGGGGCATTGCCAAGAGAAAGATGAGACACATGAGACCGAACAATGCAGAAGAGCTGAAGGCTGCTATTGAAGCATCCTGGTCTTCCATAACACCTCAGCAGTGCCACAGGCTGATAGCTTCCATGCCACACTGCATTGAGGCAGTAATTGATGCAAAAGGGGCCCAAACCAAGTACTGAGTACATATACATGCTTATACTTTCAGAGGTCCGATATTGTTCTATGTACAATCCTTGTTTTATTGATTGCATGTAATATTCTAATTTTCTGAGATTGTGGATTTGGGGTTTTCATGAGCTGTAAGGCATAATCATCTCAATTATGACAAATCACGGCTTGAACTATCTTGCTTTGTATGTAATGAGTCTATCTCATATATTAGTTTTACCTTTTAAGTTTCATTACTGAAATAAATGAACTTTTGCATGATATTCTAATTTTTCGAGTTTCACCTGTATTCTGGTTATTCTCTCCTGGAACTTTGAAAAATTGGGTTAACAATTTTATTAACAAAACAAGGTTATGCAGAAGTTGCTGCATTTTATTATGGCAGATGTTAAACATCCCTAGAACATCTGGAGAGAAAAATGCATACAACTCCAGTTTTCTCACTTCTTGAAAAGAATAGGTTATAAATGCCTATGTCCCATCATAGCTCTTTTCAAATGTTTTGGTCTGTATATGTTTAATTGGTAATAGAGATACTAGATTCAAAAAAAGAAAGATCATTTCAGCAGACATGATTGGCAGTTCTGCTATTCACTGCTTGGGGTGATGTCCACATAGTATTCATGGTGTCTACTTTGAGATTGGAAGGGATTATATTGCAGTCATGGATTGTAAATATTTTTTCTTTCACACTCTTTTTCTTTGTACATAAGAAAGTACATACAATTTGTTTGGAACAAATTTATGTGCACTTTGTGGTGAAAAGAACAGATTGCAATTTAGAATTAAAACAACATTGGCATAAATAATTTAAAATTTAAAAAACCCAATTATGGTAAGTGACAGCTGGAATCAGCTTTGGAAATAGCTACTGTAGCTTATCCTGCAAAAGATGCAGGTATTTTAATACTCCAAAGAGAGGTACTTTCATAGTCCCACAGATTACAAAAACGCCACGTTTTATGCAGACCTGGTACATTCCTGGTACCTGGTGAATAATACAGGATAAGTCTCTTTCCTCCCAGGCAGATCTTGGTGTATTTGCAGAAAAGCTTTTTCTACAAAAGTAGGTTCTTTTAGGATACACACTGATCACTGGAAACAATTCTGCATATTTGCTTATATGTCCATATATTGTTGCATCTAATTGCTTCACGATTTTTCATATCCAGAAAACCAAGTAGTTCTTAAAGTTTTATATGTTTTTCCTGCAAATTTCCACATAGCATGTGATTTTTTTTAAATAAAAATCTACTTTAATATGATATCTTTTGAAAGATACAAATTGGCTCTATTCTTTTAAAGTTATCACATTTTCCCAACTACCATATATTAATTTTTCTAAAGTTTTCTTGCTCAGGAATTAATAGGCTCTGTTTTTTGCTTCCTCATATGCAGGACTAACGTGGTGGATTATGGAACTTCAAAGAGGCCTTTTTAAAAAAATGCTAGCCTCAACCTCTGCATTATAAAATTTGTTAGGATATGAAAAGAAAATGTAACAGGGAAGTACAATGTACTGAAATGTATAAGACCTTGAAACATGAAGCAGATGTTAACTTGAATAATGAGTATCCAACAGAAAGATAATAAATGATCTTTCTGTCTAATAACTATTTTCTGAAAAAATCCAGAATCATTAAGAATTTTTGTGGATGAATAATCCCAGTCGTACAGATTTTAATATCCCCACATTGTTTCAATGTTTGTGTCTATGTTATGAAACAGAAAAAGATCAAGTGGGTGCAATCCTGTTTAGAGTGAAAACGTGTTTACCAAATACATACTCCTGGCAGAGGAAGAGATGGAAGCTCCTAAATTTATTCCCAGTGGGAGAGAACTGTCATGATGAAATGTAGGTATGTTAGGGCAGTTCTTTGCTGATCTTCCAAAAACAAAAATTGGTTAGTACTTGGATAGGACGCCATCAGGAAATCCCTCGATTTTAGCCACATGGGGAAGTTATCAAAAAAAGGCAGTAATAAAATATTTTGCTTTAGATTCCAACCAGCCCCTATCCATTTTCCTGAAATCACTAGATATTGAGACCCTTATTTTTAAAAAGCCAAAAGGCTTTGCATCTTCTAGGCAATGCTTTTCAAACTTGGCAATTTTGGATGTGTGGACTTCAACTTCCAGAATTCCCCAGCCAGCATGCTAGGCCTTTGGCTACCTCCTGCTTTGCTCTCCGATGTTAATGGGACATGTATCCAGGCCCTATAGCCTATATAGGGAGAGGACAAAGTTGTTCTTTCAGTGTATCTTTTCCTCAACTGGAGAAGGAAGCAGTGAGACTAGGAAGATATATAGCAGGATCAGAAGGCAAGATGCTCCAATCAAGAAAATTCTGAATCTGGCAGCTGGGATGTCCCAGCGTAGCGCAGTCAGCCTCTGGAGATGAAAAGTGCCAGCTAATGATTGCATAACATTGGTTGGGAATTATAGCAGTTGCAATCTTGAGATCTATGTTAGAATATTGATTTATAAAAATGGAACATCTGTGGCACTGATGCCCTGCATACATCTATCTTAGTCATTGAAAATGTTCAGGACCAGCCCATTCCAGCCATGTTGAACCTCAACACCCTGTTTATTTACTTATATTCTGCTTTTATTATTTTTATAAATAACTCAAAAGAGACAAACACAATAGTCCATCCTCCTCCTATTTTTAACACTATGGGATACACTTAACAAGCAATATTGATTTAGGGTGAGAGTAGTGACTATTCAATACTAATGACTTGTTAGGCAAAAATGAAAGAAGAGATAAAGGAGACATTAAAGAGACACATGACCTTAACATTTTCCCAATGAAATGAATGAATGCTTAGTTATACCTCCAGCATTTTGTATACTGTACTGCTGCCTCAGAATCAACAGAAAGGCAAGTTCATTATGAAATCCCAAGCCTTTCTCCTCAAAGCTGACACGTGTGAGGGCAGGTCATAGACTCCAATGCTCAGCACTGCTGAAGTCTACTGTTTCTTTTCCCCCTCTCATATATCAAACTAAATTTCTCTGATGGTTGCTGCAGTCCAGATCTTACTGGCTTACAGGCAAGGATCTGAAGGAAGGAAACAGAATCATAGGAATTCCTTCTCTGAAAAACAGAAGAGCCAGGAAAAAATCAAACCTATATCATAGTATTGGAGTTTCATGTTTTTAGTGATTGTAATTAGTCCCTAGGATATTGTTCAATTAACTTACCGATGTTAAAATATGGAACAGAGTTTTTATTGTTGTTAGAAGACATGTGAAACCAAGTTAGGGAGAGATTGCATGGAGAAAAGCTAGCTATGTGCTCACTAAGTGTCAACACAATACAGATAGTCTTTGACTTACAACTTTGTATAGCGACCATTCGAAGCACTGAAAAAACTTAAATCCATTTTTCACACTTGCGACTATTGCAATATCTCCATGGTCACATGATCAAAATTAAGCCGCTTGGCAACTGACTCATATTTATGATGGTTGCAGTGCCCTAGGGTCATGTGGGCATCTTTTGTGACCTTCTGATAAAAGTCAATGGGGAATCCAACAACCGTGTTGCTAACTTAACAACTAATTCACTTACACCTACTGGACAAGAAGCAAGAAAGGTTGTAAAATGGGGCAAAATTTACTTAACAAATGTCTCATTTAGCAGCAGAAATGTTGGGTTCAATTGTGGATTACCTGTATTTTCTTCCATTCTAGTCTCCTCCAGAAATGTTGATCTACCATTCTCAGCCATTCCCGAGAATTACATTTATAACTACATTTGTTCCAAGCAATCTTTAACTTGTATGCACATAACATGCTAAGCCAAAAGGCATGTGGATAGCCTCCATTTTGGACTTGCAAAAGCAAGAGATAACATCTATGTCAAGCGCAGGTTTGTACACATTCAAAACTGTCACCACCTTAGTTTTCAGAAGAACTTCCAACACTGATTAATAGGCTGGAGGTTATGAGTAAAAAAAGATACTGGTGCCTCCATTCTCTTTAATATTTTCCCGGGGTTTAATCTTCTCATGTAATGCTGAACCTACATGAATATTATATGGTAGTCTATTAAAAGATAAGGCAGACCAAAATGTAAGGGAACACACCTACTGGGCAAGAAGCAATTAAAGATTAACACTCCACTACTGGAGTCGGTAGATAGAAAGCTGAAGGAATCTGGAAGCAGATGAGTCTCTTGTCTTAGCTGACAGAAATACAGACCCTTGTGGCATAGCAAAGATTGCTCTGCATCACATTTCACTATTTGTGTTTGTGTGATGCATGGTTTGGGTGACCTCTGTGAGTTATCCCATTAAAAGAGCTTATAAATGGCACATGAGATAATTAGGTTTAGCTCTTGGATGGTAATATTCTTATGTTCATTCTCTGTTCACATGTGTTTATAATCAAACAGCATTTCTAAACAAACATGATGATGTGTGCCAACTGTGTCAGTGGTGGGATTCAAAAAATTTTACAACCGGTTCTGTGGGTGTGGCTTGGTGGGCATAGCTTGATGGGTGTGGCAGGGGAAGAATACCATAAAATCCCCATTCCCACCCCACTCCAGGGGAAGGATATTGTAAAATCCCCATTCTCTCCCCATCCCACTAACCAGCTTTCCAGCTCTGTTCTGTGCAGGGCAACAAAAGAAGACCTAGCTGATCAGCTGGGACTTGGGAGGTAGAGAATAGATGGGGCCAGTCAGAGGTGGTATTCACTGGTTCTCTGAACTATTCAAAATTTCTGCTACTGATTCTCCAGAACTGGTCAGAACCTGCTGAATATCACCTCTGAACTGTGTATATCTTGAAGATTCATGTGACCCATTCAAATCCCACTGGTTTTACATTGTTTGCAAAGCCATGGTTTACATAACCATGTATTTAATAAACCATAGTTTATTAAACCATGGTTTATTAAATACACTATAATAGTTTACACTGTGATTGCCACAAATTGTGAGTCCTACCCCATATTAAGCTGTCAACTTTGGGTTACAAAACACAAAACCTGGCCATACAAATTCTGGGAATTGAAGTCAATAAAACTTAACTGTTGTCAAGTTTGAAAAACATGACCTTAGAGCAATTGGTGAAATCACCCACAAAATAGAAGTGGGAGAAAAATTCTAAACTTGCTAGGATGTGCAGTGGCAAGACCAAAACTAATTTCCTCTCCAACTTTATCTCACTGTGCTTTACAAATCTGAGTATTTTGTCTTCTTCCAAAAACAGATTCAAACTGAGAATAAAATTGGCCAAAGGATTACAATCAAGCGCCTTACGGAAGTGGGCGTTCCTCCTCTTCTCTAAAGGATCCATTTTTGCAAAGAACCCAAAAGCGATTGGGGGGGGGGGGAGGATAATAGCTATTTTGTATCTTTTTTTAGTAAAAAGTGATGTCACATCACAAATTTGCCCATGGTTTTCTCAATGAACTCAATTTTCTGAGTTTGCAAGGCACATTGGGCTGTCACCTAACCACATGTATTATCTGACTGCATTGAAGCAGTTGGTTTTGTAGTCCAGCGTGGCATGAAACCATAGCCAGACGAAGACAATTTTGTGGATTTTCATGTTATATACAAAAGCATTCCCCATTATTAGCCCCAAACAGCCACACATTCAGCTTCCATCAATTATCCTGATTTTTAAGGTGAAGGATATCTCCAGACAGAAATTGGCTTTGTCCCTCCTCATCCATGCAACAACAGCTTCAACCTAGAACCATTAAAATAAAAGGCACAACAAAGAATGTCCTTCCTGGGTCAACTCTGGAAGTTCAGACCGCCCAGGAGCTATTGATACAGTTTTACAGAGGAATTATGGAGTCTGTCATTTGTAGTTCTATAACTGTAGATATTGCTGCCGAGTCAAAACGTTTCAGGATCTCTTAAATATTTCCATTGGAGCAGCAGCAACGTTGACCGCCTCAGCTTGGGAAACCCTCCAGAAGCCTCATAACATCATAGGGAAATGATAGTAATCCCAGATTGATGTACCTGTTATGCGTGGATGGGGCCTTAGGCAGGGGTGGTATTCATTTTTTTTAACAACCGGTTCTGTGGTCATGGCTTAGTTGTGGGCATGGCTTGGCAGTCATGTGACACGCATAACTGCACACACACACACACACACACACACACACACACAGTAGGCATGGCTTGGTGGTCATGTGACTGGCTGGGCATGGCCAACTCAACATCACTCACATTGAGGCACGTATCTCCTCACCTGGTCTCTCATGACTGGGGATGCTGCAACAGTTGTAAATGTGAAAAATGGTCATAAGTCGCTTTTTTCAGTGCCATTCTAACTTTGAATGGTCACTCCACACAAGCAAAGTACCAGCAAAGGAGGAGAAAAAAACTCTAGAGATGTTCCTGAGACAGGAAATCTAGTCCTGCCAAGAACGTAATAAGGGTTAACGGAGAGGCAGTTTCTGTAAGCAACACCAGAATGTTTCCTTCCTGCCTTCCTTACAGGATTAGGCCAGTTATTTCTTCTAACAACCGGTTCTCTGAACTGCTTAGAATGTTAACAACCGGTTCTAGCGAATAGGTGCGAACTGCGCAAAGTGTGTGTTTGGGGCATGCACGCATGCGAAGTGTGTGCAAGTGGGCCCACCAAGCCACACCCACCGAACCGGTAGTAAAAATATTTGAATCCCACCAGTGTTAGAAGCATAAATATAAAGATTCATGGTCAAGTTTGCACTCTACCTGAGGATGTTCTGTTCCCCCTTTTAAAAAAAAATCTACCTGTCCTTATTCTGTGCGTTGTAAGCTTAACCTCAAATCTTCCTGTGAGACCTCTGATTTCCCACACATTTCTTTTAATGTTCCTTCTTCAATGCCAATTCCCTGAACTGGTCTAATTTACAAGCAATCACTTTCTTTGGGCTAAAAAGAGACAGGCTTTTGAATGGTAACAATTGTATGGATGATTCATGCTGTGCTTGCTTTAAGTCAGTAGACAGTTTTGCTTTTCCTTACTTAATTTCCCCAACACCACTTTCTGAAGGATGGGTACAAAATAAATAGCTGCAGCTGCCTTTCAAAAATTTACTTGAGGCCTGACCTTCAATCAGGGTCACAGCCACACTTCATTTTTTACATTTGACTTTCTACAAAATTAAAGCCAGATTTTCTCCTGAAAGCTTAACTCTTCTCTCTCTGGATTCTTCACCATCTCTTAACCACATGGCTCCACGGTTTGGTATTCCTTCTATCCTGACAGTGAATAAGGTATTGAGAAATGCCAGTGAATAAGAAGGCTGATGTAAATAAAGAGAGGTGACTATCATTTTAGCGGTGGAAGTGCAGGGCATTCATCGATTTTTTTTTTGTTCCATTACTGTCAAGTCCCAAACACATGATAAATCTTCCAAACTGGGTTCTTTAGTTTCACAACTTTAGATAAAATCTTTCCATCTGGGATTGTTGAGGGGTGGGATTCTACTGGACAAGTGAATCAGATGTTAAATTTGCATCTGGTTCACGGAACCAGGATTTGAACTGACCGGCTGGCCGCGCCCACCCTACCCCACCCCTCCCAGGAGTCTTCACATGGCCCATTTTTAATGCAGGTAAGTGCAGGGTCCACGTGGAGGCTCTGGGAGGGGGAAAAGCAGGCCTTCCGGAAGTCCAGAGATAAGCCCGATTCCAGCTTCCGGAGGGCCTCTGGAGCCCAGGGGAGGATGTTTTCACCCTCCCAGAGGCCCAAGGGAAGCTTTTGGACCCTTGGGAAAGTGAAAAATGGCCCTCCCAGAAGTTCCAGTAGATCACGCCCAACATGGCCATACCCACCTAGCACTGGGCAGCGAATCAGCTGACCCTGACTGTATGGCACTGAATGCTGGGCAGCAACAACAAGGACCAAAAGCCAGTGGTGGATTAAGGCTCACTGGTGCCCTAAGCACAGACAAATCTTGGTGCTCCCCTCCTGTACAATACTGTACAAATGAAGCCAAGCTTAGGCTACATAAAAGTTTCTGTGATGCCCCCTTTGGGCCTAGTGCCCTAAGCATGTGCTTAGTCTACTTCAGGGGTCTGCAACCTTAAACACTCAAAGAGCCATTTAGACCCATTTCCCACAGAAAAGAAAACACAGGGAGACAATAATTTAACAATCAGTGTGACTGGGTGAGTAGGGCCAACTTGATGTCACTCATTCCCACTCAGTCACCTCCTGCTCTGAAATATGGAGTGAGTCTCCATCCCCCGCCATCATCCTTACCTTCTCAGGCCAGACAAGGAGTGATGGGGAGGAGAGGGGCCAGCCAGTGGTGGGATCAGCTGACAGGGAGTGACAGCAAAGGGCCAAAAGAGTCACACGTGGCTCCAGAGCCGCAGGTTGCAGACCCCTGGTCTACTTAATGGTTAAAATACCACTGGTAAAAGCTATCTCCATGCCATGGAAATGCGAATGATCCATTGGATATCGGGCAGCTTCTTGACCACATCATAAATGACGCCATTCAACAACATTTTGGGGTGACACCAATTACAAAGAAGATGAAAGAAGGCTGACTCCACTGGTATGGACACGTCCAGAAAGCAGCACTTCTGCCATGGCCAAGACTGCCTACCAACTAGGAGTCAATGGCCAGCGACCTTGCAGCCACCCAAAACAGAGATTGTAAGACACTATCAACAAAGATATGCAAGCCGCGGGCCTGTGTCCTAGAGATGCAGCTGACCATGCAAAGTGGCATTCAATGATCTGAAAAGCAGACCCTGCACCTGTGGGAATACGCTAGGAGGAGGAGGAGGAAGGAGAAGGGGGAGGGGGAAGGAGACGAGAGGAAGGAGGAAGAGGAGGAGGAGAGAAGGAGGAGGAAGAGGAGGAGGAAGAGGAAGAAGAGGAGGAGGAGGAGGAAAAGGAGGAAGAAGAAGAAGAGGAGGAGGAGGAGGAGGAGGAGGAGGAGGAGGAGGAGGAGGAGGAGGAGGAGGAGGAGGAGGAAAAGGAGGAAAAGGAGGAAGAAGAAGAGGGGGAGGAGGAGGAAGAGGAATATCTTTCCATACTGAAGACTCTACTATCTGCATCTACAATTTACTCTGAACAATTAGGGAAAGGCTGTCTTCACCCCTTTCTCTCACATATAATATCCTACCCGAGTTGCATCTTATTCCTCTGGAATGCCTGGCCAGCCCCCTGCCAGGGATCCATCTCCTTGCTACATTCCATCACATTTCTTCTATTGTTTCTGGAGACAGATTAAAACTGTTCTTTTTAAATTGAAAGAAAACGAAAAGGACTACATACCCGGTCTGAAAGGTAAATTATTTTAATTATGAAATGCAGTTAATTGTCCCACCACTCAATGGACAAATCCTTGACTTTGCAAATCTGCTCACCCCTGTATACAATATATTGCCTTTTTCATCTGTAATAGCCAAAAATTAGAAAGAGTTATTGGTTGGAAAGGGTGCTTCCTGGTTGCTTCTGATTTTTACACCCCTGCATTAAATGGAATGAGTAAGTAACGGGCTGATAATACCATTTCTAAGAGCTGCGCCGCTAAAAGCCATAGGAATGCTGGTAATACCATTTCTAAAAGCTCCACCATTTTTTCAATGTGAATAATTGCTGCAATCACTGCTATTCCTAAGCACTCTCCTTTCCTCAGCCTCCCTGGACTCGTAGCACACTGCAGCACCCCACTCTGCATTGGGCCTCCCAGAGTCTCCCCTTCCACCCCCTGTGGTATCCATGTTTTCCTTACTCAAGACTCCTGATTACGTAATAACCTGTGCATTTTGGGTTTACAGTAACAATAAGGAATCCCTGGATTGCCATCGCTAAGTGTTCTGACCAAAGCCTCATTCAAATGAAATAAATACAAAATATATATAAAAGCAACCCTTTTAATGCGTCTCTGTGAATTCTGTTCATTCACAGCAAAGAGTCATTAAAACTAATTGTCCCAGAGCAAGACCTTTCAAGGTTGTGAAAGGCTACGAAGAACACAAGATTAATTGCAAACAAACCAGAATAGACAGGACTTCCACAAGAACTTGGAGTTGAAAGAACTTCTTTGCTTCCTGCAAAGAACCCAACCCCTGAGGGCTGGCTTTTATCCCTTATGGGAGGGGCCATCACCTTGCAGCCTTACTCCCGAGCTGAAGCTGCTCTTTCCTTCGAGCAGCCCTGCACGCACTCGCACTGGGCACAGGCTCCTCGGGGTCATCTGCATCATTGCTGCCAGACTCCACAAGCTCCGAAGGCAGCACCCCACTCTCTGATAATCCTGGCCCCATCCGTGCATCATACACACAGGCCCCTCATCTGAGTCCTTGCTCTCAGAGACCTCAGCCGTCCGCACCTGCTACTGGCGAACCACAACACTAAGCCATACATTCATGTGACAGTGTGTTTTACAACTGCATCTCTTAGAGACTACAATCCTAACTATGGTTGCAACCCAAGGACTACCTGTGCAAAGAATGACTTAGAAGTCATTCAGAAGCCATCTTGGGGGCCTTTTTAGATACAAAGAATGTCAAAATATTTTAAAAAAGCATGCACTATTCTCATCCATTAATCTTGAGGCAATCCTTGCTTTGGTCTCCTTGCACACGTAGCATACCCAAACCTCATCTGGAGAAAGGTGAGGCTTTCTGCCACCCGTTTTTATTCAGAAACCCTACCACCCATGAAGCACCTGCAATGCCACCTCATCCTCATAGATAAAACATCTGGGTACAGGACCCATTGAAGCAGGAGAAGTCTCCTCCTTTTGCTTTTTGGATTTCTCTACCCCACCCAAACAATGAACAATGCTAAACACAGGAGTTGACACTGGTTGGAGACGTGGGAGCGTGTCACTTCAGCTAGCACTATTCCTTTTGTGGTATGTCGGCAGCCATGTAGACAGACGGCTCCTGGGGTGGAGGTACCAGCACCCCAACTGGTGCTTCTCCTTTCCTCTTGCCCTGCATGCCGACAAAGCATGCCATTCTGCACGTGAACCGTCTCAGAGCATGTGTGAACGGAAAGAAATACGATGACTCCATGGAGCTGTAACGGGGAAGTCTACTGCACAGAGTAATACCATAATACTTTGATCATTAAAAACCATTCTCAAATTCTTAATGACCTGTCATACATAGCAGTACTGTACTTACACCATAACAGAAATCTATTCTACATAGTAAAATCATCTTGAGTGGTAAAACCTTTAAATAGTTCAGATCTTTTTTTTTTATTTGTGTAATCAATGTGACCAGAACAAGAGCAGGAAACTCCCAGTCCCACATCAAGTATGGAAGCTACCTCGGTGACTTTGGGCTGGTCATATTTTCTTACCAGGGGTGGAATGCAAATATTTTTACTACTGGTTTAGGCGGGATGGCTAGGTGGGCATGGCCATGTGACTGGGTGGGTGTGGCTTCTTTTCTTTCTTTCTTTTTGGTACAGCATACACACACACACACGTGCTCCATTTTTTTTTGCCTCCTGGGCTTTAGGAAAGTCACTGGGGGGGGGGCGCATTTTTGCTCCCAGAAGGCTCCCCTGAGGCCCAGAAAGGCAAAAAATGGAGCGCAGGGACCTCTCCACGTGCTTCTTTTTGCCTCCTGGGCCTCAGGGAAGCCTCCTGGGTGAAGCAGTAAGACAGTGAGGGGGATCCCAGTACAGCTGATCATCAGAACAGCTGATTGGAGGAGGAACGAAAGAAAGAAATACCAGTTCAGCCGAACCGGTAGCTGTTTTTTTTTAACTATCAGTTCGGCTGAACCGTAGCATTTTTTACTACCGGTTTGCCCAAACCAGGCCGAACTGGTAGAATCCCACCACTGTTTTTTACCCTTCATAAGACAAAAGCAAGGGGCAAACTACTTCCGAACATCTTGTCAAGAAATCTGCAGGGTCCGATGAAGGCATTTGCCAGAAATCAAGACTGACTTGAAGGTGTGCACACACACACACATATATATGGGTATTCAAAATCAGTATAATATGATTATGTTGTGTCTGCACAGACGCAGACACGTAATTGCCCACTGTGACTAACGCGGGTAAACATGATAAGCTGATTGGGTAACGGCATGGCAGGTAAACCCTATATAAGGTTGCCCACCAGCCGTTACCATTATTGTTTTGTTGGTGTTCCAAAAGTAACCATTAAGCTTTGTTGCGGATCCCTGACTCTCGCTTGTCATTCCGGCAATTCAACAACTGGCGACGAAGGTGCAATCACTGGACAGAGCCAGCCTCGGATCGCTACAGATTGCAGCACCTGAAAGCAAATGTTCGGAGCTGCACCAGAACCGCAGAAGCAGCCGCCAATCAATGAGGAGATGGAAGAGAGCTCACTGATAGAGAGAGAGGCAGGAGAGCCTGCTGATTTGGAGAGCTGATCGCTGATCATACCAACCATCAGAAGAAGACATGTACATAATGAGAGTGGCAACCCCCCCCCCAAGGCATGACAGAGAAGTAGAACCTAAGGCAGTCCAATGCATGGGGTGTGGGGGAAACCACCCGAGGGCAGTGTGCTGACATAAAAGCACAGTCTGCAGGTGGTGCAGGGAAAAAGGACACCTAGCACATGTCTGCTGTACAGCCTTTCCCGAAGCCACACCCACTTACACAGAAAAAGGCAGCTTGGGCCATCCACACAGCAGGAAGTGGAGCCAAACAAAATGGAAAACCAAGGAAGAGGGCTGTTTCACCATTCGCACAGACCCGCAACCCGTGGAAATAGTTAGCCACCAATCCGGGAGCCTCCTACACAAGAAAATACATATGACCATTAACAACAAGGGGGCGCCATGCAGAATGGAGGTAGGCATGGGGTCAGCCACAACCATCATATCACAAGCCACACTAGAGGAGATCATGGACAAGAAGAAGCAGCAGAAGCTCAAGCTCAGCCTTGTGAGGCTCCGGTACTACCAGGGAAACAACATTCCCATCCCAGGAAATGGCCAATTATTCATAAAGTATGGACAGTTTGCAGTAAACCTACCATTAGACATAACCAAGGGATCCTTGCCTAGCCTCTTAGGACTGGACTAGTTTGCATCCTTGGGGCTGGGAGTCATGGGTATCCAAGCAACAATTACAGAAAGGGCCAAGGACTTGAGTAAAGAGTTCCCAGATGCATTGGGGGAATACAAAGGCAAACAATATCCTTCCGCCTACACCTATGAGTGGCACCCATCAGACTGAAACCTAGACAGGTGCCCAAGATTGATGAACAACTGGACAAGTTAGTCCAGCAAGGGGTCCTAGAACCGTTGATCACTCTCAGTGGGAGACCCCAATTGTCATGCCCGTGAAACCCAACGGGTCAATACAAATTTGTGCAGATTACAAGTGCACAATAAATAAGGCACTACAACAGAGCGTGTACCCCGTCCCGGTGGTACAACACCTACTACACTCATTGAAGGTGGCAAAATCTTTGCAAAACTTGACCTCGCCCAGGCCTACCAGCAACTCCCCATGGATGATGAGAGAGCTGAGGCCCAGATGATTGTCACACACAGGGGAGCCTTCCAGTGCAAACAGCTGCAGTTTGGGGTGAGTGTTGCCCCCAGACTTTTCTAGAGTCTGATGGAGAGGATGCTGCATGGAATCCTGGGAGTCATCCTGTATTTCGATGATGTCCTGATTTCAGCAGCAAACAAACCAGAACTATATGAATAATTGTGGGCAGTACTCAAGAAGTTCCAACAGGCAGGGCTCAAGGTCAAAAAGGAAAAGTGCCTGGTAGCCATGGACCAGGTAGAATTCCTTGGATACCTCATCGATGCAGCCAGTCTACACCCTAACAAGGAGAAGACTCAGGCAATTAAAGCAGCCCCAACGCCCATGAATAGAATGGAGCTCCAAGCTTTTCTGGGGCTTGTAAACTCAAACAAAAAGCATCCATCACAGAACCATTACACAAGCTACTGGACAAGAAAACACCATAGGTCAGAAGGAAGCAATGGCTTTCAAACAACTCAAAAACTTAATCACCTCAGATAGTGTACTGGTCTAGTACAACGAGACCATACCGTTAACACTGACATGTGATGTCTCACCATATGGAGCTGTCCTGAGCCACAAATTCCCAGATGGAAAAGAGGCACCTGTCACACTTTTTTCAAGAACACTATCCGGGGCAGAGAGGAATTACAGTCAGCTTGATGAGGTGTTAACTGCTGTCACAGGGATAAAAAGATTCCATGAGCATGTTTATGAGTGAAAATTCGAACTAATAACAGGCCACAAACCACTATTGTGCCTCCTCGCAGGAGACTGTCAGACACCACAAGTCCTGTCCCCACACATGATTCGGTGGACAGAATTCCTAGAAGCCTATCAATATAAGCTCATATACTGCCCAGGCACAAGCATAAGCCACATAGACGCGCTTAGCAGATGCCTATTATCTAAACAAGTGGAAGACCCAGCACCAATAGCAACAGTACTGCTAATAGAGACACTACAAACAGGACTGATCACAGCCACTGAGGTAGCCAGAAAATGCAAGGAAGACCCAACAATAACAAAGGTATTAAACTGGGTGTGGAGGGGGTGGCCTAAAGAACCAACAAGTGCAGCATTTAGGCCATTCAAAGTGAGGCAATATGAACTATCAGTACAGAAGGGTTGCCTACTGTGGGGGAGTCACGTAGTGATACCCCACCAATTAAAAGAATTGTTGCTGCAGACGCTACATGAAGGCCACCCTGGGATCGTCCGGATGAAGGCGTTAGCTCGCAGTTACCTGTCCATCACTGGACAAAGACATCGAACAGTGGGTGGCCTACTGCAAGCCCTACCAAGAGACGTGGCCTTCACCCACCCACCGCCCGTCACACTGCCATGAGAATGGGAAACTCCTAGGAGCCCACGGTCCAGGCTACACGTCAATTTTCACCAGACCTGTATACGGGAAATTCTTCTTAATCATTGTCAACACATAGTCCAAGTGATTAGAAGTGGCTGTCATGAGCACAACAACTACAGACGCCACCACCAATGTGCTACACAGACTGTTCACAACCCATGGCCTGCCAGGCATGTTGGTCTCCGACAATGGACCACAGTTAATGGTAAGGCCATTTGAGATATTCCTGGAAAACAGGGGCATCTGCCATGCGCTCACCACTCCATTTCACTCTGCAGAAAATGGCCAATCAGAGAGGATGGTGCACACAACAAAGGAGGCCCTCACCAGAATGGAGCAAGGCAATATACAAGAAAAGCTAGAGAGATACCTACTAACCCAGCACGTCACCCCATGCATGGCTATGGGAAGGAGCCCGGTGGAGCTATTAATGGGGAGAAGACTGAGAACACAGCTGGATAGAGTATACCTCAACTACAGGACAGATGTTCAACAAGGAGAGGACGACAGGGTCAAAAGATTCCAGCAAGGTGAAAGGGTGTATGCAAGGAACTATGCCAGAAAACCTATTTGGGTATCCAGCCACATACTGGAAGTCACAGGGCCCTGGTCATATCGTGTGGAACTCAGCAATGGTAAGGTGTGGAGCAGACACATCAACCAGCTACGGAGAGACCCTGAATGACAGACTGATAATGAGTCGGAGGACACCAAATCACAGGGGGACGAGGAGAGAAACATGCCTGGGAAGGCAAGCACAGCACCTGAGGTGACACCTGTCATGAACGCCCCACCAGCGGGAATCTAGAGAGATACACCCAGCGATCCTGAAACAAGACAAGGCAACACTGATGAGAGTAACGAGCAACCCAGGATCCTGGACGATCGAAGGTTGACTCGGAACTGGAAACGACCCGCATACTTAAGGGACTATGACTATAGCTAATGATAATTAAAGTTCCAGATGGATGGTGAGGGGTGTTGTGTCTAAGCAGATGCGGACACATAATTGCCCACCGCAACTAGTACGGGAAAACCTGATAAGCTGATTGGGTAACGGCATGGCAGGCAAACCCTATATAAGGTTGCCCGCCAGTCGTTACCATTGTTGTTGTTGTGTTGGTGTTCCAAAACTTACCAGTAAAGCTTTGGTGCGGATCCCTGGCTCTGGCTCGTCATTCCGGCAATTCAACAGATTAGCAGACTGAATAGTCAATTTGAGTTAAATGACTATCCTATATTTCTTTACCAACACAACTAGTCTTCAACTTAAAACAATTCATTTAGCAACTGTTTGAAGTCACAATGGCTCTAAAAAAGTGACTTACAACCAATCTTCACACTAACAACCATAACAGCATCCCCACAATCATCAAAATTCAAGTGCATGTATTTATGACTATTATAGCATCCTAAGATCAGGTGATCACCATTTATTGATGATCTTCCTGGGGAGCTTTTCATGAACAAAGTCAATGGGGGAAGCCAGATTCACTTAACAACCATGTGATTCACTTAACACCCACAGTATTTTGCTTAACTGCAATGTCCAAAAATGTTGTAAAATCAGACAGGCCTCCCTTAACAACTCCCTTGCTTTGCAATGGAAATACCCAGTTGTGGTCATTTAGTCAGGGGCTACCTTATATACGTCTATTTAAAAAATGGTGGTAGTGGTATCAGTATTATTTTTTATTATTGACATTTTGATCGGTTCACTGAGCAGAACATCTATTCTTAAATGGGATATTTTCAAGGAGCCATCTGTGTTAAATCTAATTAGACCTGAGGGATAATTTCTTTTTCACTGCAATGTATTGTTTTCTGTGACAAAATATGCCTAATTACAGTAAATACAATAATGTCTGCAGTAAATTAAGTTCCACGTTTGGAAGCACAGATGGAATTGTTTGCACTTCTCCCTTCAACAAAAATTGCTGAATTTTCCATAGTGAAAGCAGAGAAACTGAATACTTGGCTTATTTTGAAGCATTCAGCAAGCAGCACTCCTAATTTGCAAGCACAGGAACTCTGATTGGAGAGTTCACTTGCAATCAGGGGAGTAAGAACCAAGATTTGTTTGCAAGGACTCTACTAATTCATCTTATAAATGTATACTTCTTTATACTTTACAGAAATGCCTTTTGAGGCAATATACAAGTAGTACTAGACTCATAACTAGTTGCTTACAGGAACTATAGTTCAGGGGTGTCACTCGATTTCATTGAGAGCTGCATTAGAGTTCTGTTTGGCCTGCGGGGGGACATGGTGAGTGTGACTTGGGTGGGTGTGGCCAGGTCGACATCACTTGTGTCGGGGGCACCTAGGGTGGCCCAAGCGGTCTGTCAGTGAAAACAGGCTCCGGAGCTGCGTTTTCAGCTTCAACAGCCTCCTGTAACCCTCTGCCACTGAAAATGGAGCTCGAGAGGGCCGCATGTGACCGTCCTGAGCTCCATTTTTACTGGCAGAAGCACCACAGGCCAATCAGCTGTTTCCAGGGCAATCCCACAGGCCAGATCTAAACACCCTGTGGGCCAGATCAGGCCCCTGGGCCTTGAGTTTGATGCTCCTGGTATAAGTTGAATAGATTATTTTTTAATTGGGTACAGGATTTTTCTTGTTTGTCTGTTGGATTGTCTTATTGTTGTGTTATTATTATTGCCATTAGCCATCCACAATTGTATTTCACAAGATCAGCGGCCATGTAAATATTGAAAACGAATAAAATAAATATTATAATTTATTCATTCATTTATTAGAAGTCTTCTATCCCATTCCATGTCTCTGCACAACTATGTGGACTTTCCCTTTCTCAGACAGACAGACAGACAGACAGACAGACACATATATATATAGTTCTAAAGCTGAGGGTCATTATCCGTGGGTTATTGAATAAAACAGAACTGGGCCTGTATAATACTCAAACCAATCATGTATCCATTTAATGTGTTGCATAAAACTTGCCATTCAGATTTCACTTTAAGACCTTCTACATCAGCCCCCAACCTTTGCGGCTTAGCGACTTAGCAGAGGACAGGGGGGAGAGGGGAACACACACTTGTGCACACAGCTCAACTTGTGCAAGTCAAGCTACATGCATGGGTGCACACATGCCAGCCTGCCACTTGCACAAGTCAAGCCAGCCCACTTTTCATGTGACCCATTGCAAATAGGCCACGACCCGGCCATTGGGGACCCCTGTTCCAAATCATGGAGGTTGAGAATGCATGAAAGAGGAAGAGAGAAGATAGATGTGCAGCAGCTACATATTTTCCCCCCTCCTCTGTGTCTTATTTTACTTCTAGAGGAACTTTTTGTCCTCTACAGATCTGATGTTTAGTATTCTTAAAAAGGAAACGCCAAGACAACTCATAAGGAATTGATATCCCCAATTCCTGTAGATATGCATTAGAATCACTAGCTTTCTCAACAGTTATTATCTCTGAGTAATAGTTAAATTGTTGAACAAGCCATAATGGTTTAAGTCAAAGATAAATAAACCATGGAATCGCATGAGGATCAGGTGCTCGCGGCAATAGAGGATAAACATAGGATAGTAGGGTTAGAAGAGATCTTGGAGATCTAATCCAACTCCCTGCTCAAGCAGGAAAGAAAGTTATTTTATTTATTAATCAAATTTAAATACCACTCATCTCACTCTCAGAGTGACTCTGGGCAGTTCACAGATTAAAAAAAATTTTCATGGTCTGACTGCTGAGATTTAAAAATATTTGACTGATTATAACTGGAGACTGGCTACCTGTAATGGTATGCAAGAATAAAATTGGGGAAACGGTGCCAGGGATGCTACCTAGAGCAGTGGTCCCTTACCTTTTCAGCTTGGCAGACTGTCAGGGAGGGAAGAGGATGGTTCTATGTGGGTGGCAGGTGGGCACATCAGTGCCTGTTGTTTGCACAAATGGAGCTTTGTGCACAAGATGAGCACCTAGCACTCGTGCAAGTAGAGCTGGGCATGCGTCCCCACTCGCCTGCCACCTGCATAGCCCAGTTCCGAACTGGCCAAGGCCTGGCAGTGGGCTACAGCCCACGAGTTGGAGACCCCTGGCCTAGGGAACAGTCAGATAGGAGACAAAATAGTCTGCAGCTAATAATTGACAGGACAAGATCTAAGTATAGTATATAAAATATTATACACACACACACACACACACACACACACACATATATAGTATTCAGCTTTGTTCGGGTATTTTCCCACGTCATTGTAGTTGTGCTTTTAAAGTTGTAGCAACGTTTTGGCAGAATCTCATCTGCCATCATCAGGCTTCTGTACTGTGTACAGAATATTACACAATATATCTGTATTGTGTATATATGTAATATAGTACATAAAGTATAGTATATAACATACATTGCAATGTCCTACCTGTCAATGTATACTTCAACTTCAACCATAACAATACAAGAGCAAACAATAGATACAAACTCAAGGTTAATCCATACCAAACTTGATTGCAGGAAATACGACTTCAGCAACAGAGTGGTCAATATCTGGAACACTCTACCTGACTCTGTGTTTTTTTCCCCCCAAACTCCAAAAACTTTAACCTTAGACTGCCTATGATTGACCTCACCCCTTTCCTAAGAGGTATATAGGGGGCGTGCATAAGCGCACCAACATGCCTACCGTCTCTGTCTTATTGTTTCTTTTATTTTTTTAATTTTTCTTCTATGTATCCATGTATTCATAACTATGTTTTTACTTATACCTATTATCTTGTAAGCAATTGACAAACCAAATAAATAAATAAATAAGAAACCAAGAAGAGACCCTCCCTAATTTCTTGGTGTGTAAAGGAAACAAAGGGAGAATTGTACTTTCAGCCTTGAAATATTGTTACAATAAGTAGAATTAGCTAATCTGATACTGTTTTCTATCTAGTCCACCTGGTGAGACTGACAATGATGGACCTTTATGTGATTCAGCTAGTTGCCGTCTTAACCAACATTTTCCACGACGCTCTCAAAAGAGGTCTCTTTTGCCTGCAATGCAAAGCTTGCAAATTCAGGGTTGGAAATATATATATAAAATGCAAATTCTGTCTCAAGCATTCTCTGTTTACATCTTTCCCTGATGGAATGAATTATTAATCCTTCTCCAGTGCAAACTCATTTTAATGAGTGAAGTTATGGAGTGGAATGTGCCTAAGAATAACCCTGTAAGGATACCTCCAGTGGAGACCCCAAAGAACAATGGTAGTATCAGCTGAAATTGCATGTTGTTCCGTTTGTGAGGAAATGGTGTCCTTAAAGGCTGGGTTTACCTACCAGTAAAGGTTACTTAATGTTAACCTTGATTTGATTGTGTTTATTTGCTTCTTTACTTTTCCATGGCTGAACCAGTGGTGGGATTCAAAAATTTTTACTACCAGTTCTGTGGGCGTGGCATGGTAGGCGTGGCAGGGGAAGGATACTGTAAAATCTCCAGTCAGAGGTGGGATTTGACGGTTCTCTGAACTACGCAAAATTTCCTCTCACAGTTCTCTAGAACTGGTCAGAACCTGCTGAATACCACCTCTGGGCTGAACCTACTGCACATTTCAGTAGCTTGTTAGATATTGTCTACAGTAGCTTGTTAGATATTGTCTACACATGGATTAACTAGATAACGAGGGCAAGCTTTTAAGCAAAAAGGTACCAAAAAAAGAAAAAAAGCATGGCATTTTAAAATTTGTAACAATGTCACTGAGTAGAACAGCAGGTGGCGCTAAAATATCTTGAATATACTGCTTGGGTGTGTGTGGGTGTGTGAATCAGTCACTTTTCTTACTGGATTTGAAGGAACTTTATGATTTCAACATAGTTTTCCTTATCTCCAAACTGTCGCTATTTCTTAGGTTGCTCAAGAGCTGCACTACTTCAAGACTAATAGCGAACGAACGTAGCAAAGATGCATGACTAAAAGTGATAATGCACTCCTTTTCCCACCAAATTTCTTGGAAAATTCCTCTAAAATTTGGGGAGATTCAGGGAGCTGAAGTGCACACATCTTAAAGTTGTCAAAGTTGAGAAAGGCTTTTTCTAGGGATGTCAGATTGTTTGCTCCTGTTCTAAAATCCAGTTCCCCATGAAGTCATTGTGTTTCTGGAGGAAACCATGCCATTGAAACCTGCTGAGCAGGTCAAATTGTGCAAGCAAAGCAGGTTTAAACCAGTAGGTTTTTAGAAACCAATGTGCTACAGGAAACCACTTGCTTTCTTAAGTAAATGTAACATGGTGCCATTGTGTGTTACCCTGATGGAATTGAAGGAATACTTCTTCCTTTCTTTAAAGAAATATTTTACTGGTAGTCCTTGCTTAATGACTAGTTTTTTAATGACTTTTCAAATGTCACAGATCTTTCGGGAGCTAGGCTATTTATGACATGGTTTTGAAGTTCCAATGGCTGCCCTTGGTGATCATGTAATTGAATTTTGGGAGCCTGATAAAGGATCCACATTTACAACTATTTGTAGTGGCCCTCAATCAGGTGAATGCAATTTATGGGTTTGTTGTTGTTTTTTGCTGGAAACCTGCATTTACTTCCTGTTTTTGGCAAAAAGAAAAAAAAAAAACCACCCATTAGGTTAAACAGGTACACTGAATAATTGCTATATCCACTTAACAGCTGTGGCATTGGTTTAACAACTGCAGGATTTAAAAGATTGTAAAATTCAGTAGTGCCCTGCTTAATGATTACCATGATTTTCAACAATAATTCTGGGTTTAATTATAGTCATAAATTGAAGATTACTGGGAAAAAGAGAAAGACAGCTTTCAATGCAGAACAAAATTTGAAATATATTTTAAATTGAAATATCATGGTTTCTAGTATTCTAATATCAAAGTGTTAATATTATAGTAACTTTAGTTACAGCAATTAAGAGTTTTCTATTTGCCAATACCTATAGTTAAATAAAATTCTTATATTGTTCCAGATAAGCTTTTAAAATGTTTTCTAGAGCGGAACGGAATTAGTAGTTCCTTGTTATTATCAAGTTCGGCGGTATAATGATGAAAAATTGACAAGCAATTTATCTTTAAAGTGCATATAATAGATTAAATTCAAATATAATTGATATATGTTATAATGTATATAATGGTATGATTTATTAATTTTAGTAGACAACATTTAAATATTTAGTTTATTGGTCCACTACAATTTGAACATTTAAAACTTTAACTGGCTGAATCACATTCTTGCTAGTCAAGGGATAGCAAACCGTTCTGTATAATCTCTCTATATAAAATGAAAACATTATTCATTTGGGTATTTAAACAATTTCTGTAGCAGAGGTGGTATTCAGCAGGTTCTGACCAGTTCTGGAGAACCAGTAGTGGAAAATTTGAGTAGTTCGGAGAACCTGCAAATACCACCTCTGACTGGAGATTTTACAGTATCCTTCCCCTGCCACAGCCACCAAGCCACGACCACAGAACCCGTAGTAAAAAAAATTGAATCCCACCATTGCTCTATAGATAGTCATATCTTCCACTATGATAGCGAGCGGAGGGGGAGATAACATAACAACTGGTTCGCTCAGAGTCAGATTGGCCATAGCGGGAGGCTCATCCTGCATGAAAGGGCCACACCTCCCACGACAGCCAACCTGACCCTGGGCGAACTGGTTGTTAAATTATTTGAATCCCACCACTGAGTTAACCCACAAAAAGGGTCATATAATTCTATTCTTGCAGTTAATACTTCTTAAGATGACCATGGATAAAATATAGCTAGAAATCTTAGTCAACACAGCTGAATTCAGTTTCTCAGTGTGTAGCTATTGGCTTGTGATGCTGGCCTAGTTTCTGTTATGATTTGCTTTGCCCTCAATCACTCTAAGCCCTAACAAACAGAAATTAATTCTGTACACAGTACCTGCAGTCTTAAATTAATCATCAGTTAATATTGTTCACCTTCAACTGCACAGCAGAGGCATGTTTAATTAATTATGACCATGCTTTTCATCGCCCCGAGTAATCAATATGAGGTGACATTCTCCATAAAAGTACAATATCAGAGTGGCTTGGAACCTCAAGTTCCATTCTCGTGACTAGTTCTGTTCTCATGATTTTCTTATTTGTTTAGACAAACAGCTTAGCTGGTCATTTTATTTTTACACTATTTCAGGGGTGTCAAACTCAATTTGATTGAAGGCCGCATTAAGGTTGTGTTTGACCTCAGGAGGCTGTGGGGGGCCGTGGCCAGGGGGCACGATCAGCTCAATGTTCGTTTTCAGCTGCAATGGCCTCCTGCAGCCCTTTGCCAGCAAAAACGGAGCTCGGGAGGGCCACATGAGCTCCGTTTTCGCTAGCAGAGTCACTGAGGGCCAGTCCTTTGCTGTTTCCAGGGCAGCCCCATGGGCCAGATCTCAGTACCCTGCAGGCCGAATCTGGCCCACTGGCCTTGAGTTTGACACGCCTGCATTATTTCATTTAACAAACAAATTCTTTGCAAGATTTCTGCCCCCCCAAAATGGTCTACTTGGCACCATTTGTGGTCAATGCGTGATTTGGCAAGTAGAGAGAGCACAAACTGTCACTTTCAGCAATCTGATAAGGCAACATGGACCAAAAATAACTAATTGAAGAGAATGCTAGACTGAAGGTCTGAGAGGCCCTATTTCACTCTTTTTAGCAAGGCTGGCTGATTTTATGATCCTTAACTGAAGACAGCAGAAGCTCAGTCTAACAATACATGGTTTCACTGCAAGAGCCCAACATCTCCAGGTGTTTCTCATCAAAGATCATGGACCCAGAAACCCCAGTGCTGCTTGCTGCCTTTGAAAGTCTTAAGCCACTTTAGAGACCTCTAAAAATCACCAAATTGTAATTTTTAATGTGACAGAAAAGAAGAAATACACATTAAATGGATGGAGAATTGAATCATAAATCATAAACTTGGTGGAGACAGTTAAACCATCAAACTCAACCTGCTTTTATGTGCAAACTCAACCTGCTTTTATGTATCCAAGTTAAATTAAATCTAAGTTAAAGAGTTATCCCAGGTCTAGCTTCCATCTGAATAAATCTAATTTAGGGAGCCCACATACCTAGTAATGGTTCCAATACTGAAGTGTTCTTACTGAAAGAAAGTTTTTTTCTATTATTCCGTCAGAATCTATCCTCTTAAACAACACAGAAGATATTTTCTCTTTGTCCTGTGTTATATTTCTTCAGGTATGTGAAGAATGTTGCCATGTACCTTCTCAGTATTTTCTTCTGTAAGGCAAAATATTGTTTGTTTCCCTAATTTCTCTTCAGAGGACAATTTGTGATGCTCTCATCAGCCTGCTGGCATTTTCTGAACATGTTCCAATTCGAAACCATTTTCAAGTGCACTGCCCAAAACTGGACACAATACTTGAGGTAGAGTTTGAAACATGTGGAATAAATAATCAGTACAGTTGTCATCCATAAGGAAGAATGTTTAGAACATGAACCCAACTCTTCATACATTGACTTTGCAGATAGGAAAGGACAAACTTTGCATCACAACATTCCTCCCCACTTCTCAATTCAAGGACTACCCTCAGAAAGGAATAAATTGTGGTGAGCATCTAAATACCTTTGAAGGGTATTCCAGAAAAGCAATTTTCTGAGGGAAAAAAATGATTATTTTTTACAAAGGGGAAAGAGAAAAAAGGTTTAAACATAGGTTGATGTATTCTGGAAAGGACAAGCAATTCTCGAGTTAAAGAAGCACTCCATGCAGTAGTGAGATTTTAAAAATGTTTACTACCAGTTCTGTGGGCATGGCTTGGTGGGCGTGACAGGGGAAGGAACTGCGGAATCTCCATTCCCACCCTGCTCCAGGGGAAGGTTACTGCAAAATCCCCATTCCCTCCCCACTTCACTAATCTGCTTTGCAGCTCCATTCTCCTGTGTAGGCCAACAAAAGAAAACTCAGTTGATCAGCTGGGACTCAGGAAGCAGATAATAGATGGGGGCGGGGCCAGTGATAGGTGGTATTTGCCGCTTCTCCGAAATAACTCAAACTTTCTACTACTGGTTCTCCAGAACTGCTGAATACCACTTCTAACTCCATGTCACTTTAACTAACTTGGATGCTACCCTAATGATGACAGAAATTCATCTAGGACAGGGGTCTCCAACCTTGGCAACTTTAAGCTTGGTGGATTTCAACTCCCAAAATTTCCCCAACCAAAGCTGGCTGGAGAATTCTGGGAGTTGAAGTCTGCCAGGCTTAAAGTTGCCAAGGTTGGAGACCCCTGATCTAGGAGACGGAGAAAAGGCAGACAAGAGGGAGGTTTTGAGCCATATTTCAGGAAACAACAAATTTCCTTCTTCTCTTATAGCTTTTTAAAAAAAAACTTGTCATCTTTCAGATGAATTGCTCCCCCAACATCAACCCTGATGATAAGAATGATGGGGGTAGCAATTCAAAGCATATGGTGAATAACAATACTGGCAAATTATAACTGTTCTCATCCACTTTTCACCCTCCACCAAAAGCACTTGAATGATTTCATTCAAAGCTTGTGTGTTTTTTTTTTATTAACAATCCAACAGAGCTAAGAAAAGTGGATTTAGAACTACATTCCCACTGATTTCAATGGATTCTGTGTTACTACTGGCATTTACAGAGGTTCCTCTGAAATTGACACATTTTCCAATGACTAGTCATTCTCAGGCATTTCAGATAATAATTATGCAAGCTTGGGAATAATGAATTAGAGCCAGTAGCATATTAAATTTTCTAAAATGTAGTTTGGGTAATGTGAATTAGGAACAAGACACCTTCATTTATCTTCATTCATGAGAAACAACACATTTTGAACTTTATGAGATATTCTTGCAATGCACAGGAAAAATTATCCAGTAAATCTGTCGAAGGAAAACTTTACCAACTTCAACTTTTTTGCCAAAACAATTCTAATTTAACTCATTTGCATAATGGATTTTGTCAAAGGGGCTCATGTAAACACAATCCGGTTCCTAATTTTTAAAGTTGTGCTATCTGTTGAACTTTGGAGATGGAATTTAAAACTGGCTTAGGTACCTCAAGTTACGCATCGATGTTCAGCATATCTCTCAACACTAGTCTGTAGCAAACATTCTCCAAAATCGTGACATGAGAAGCAAGATATGGTGCTCATTTGCTTGGTGAAAACATAACAATAAGCTATTATTGTTACTTTTGGTCTTTTGTGCGAATCAGTCTGTAATGGCATTTTCAACAAAGTTTTCTTTCAGTCAAGTTTGACTTCTGAGGACATGTCTAGGTCATTTTCTTGGCAACAATACAGAAGGAGTTGGCTTTGCTATGGTGATCATGATTTGACATATCCAGTGAGCCTGAATATAAATACAAGTTGTAAAGGAAAATTTTTTAAAGCAGTTCTCATTTCTTAAGATAGAAGAACTTTCATCATCAAAAAAGTTATAAGAAAGTTACTCTGGGAATTGTCATGTCTATTAACACCTTCAGAATAAATCTACAGCACTTTGCTGAACTCAAGATAAAAATTTTGCAGTCCAATATGTCATGCAGAAAGGAAAACAAGTTAAGTCAATGTTTTTATAACTTCACAATTATAAGATATGTGCACTTCAGCCAGCTGGAGAATTCAGGGAGTTGAAATCCACATATGTTAAATTTGCCAGGATTGAAAAACAGTGTGTTAAGTTACTCACCATAAAACCTAAGGGTTTTGACTTAGGGAGAAAATCAATAAAAGTAAAGGTTCCCCTCACACATACGTGCTAGTCATTTCTGGCTCTAAGGGGCAGTGCTCATCTCCATTACAAAGCCGAAGAGCCAGTGCAGTCTGAAGACATCTCTGTGGTCATGCGGCCGGCATGACTAAATGCCGAAGGCGCATGGAGCGCTGTTACCTTCCCACCAAAGTGGTCCTTATTTTTCTACTTGCATTTTTTACATGCTTTCAAAGTGCTAGGTTGGCAGAAGCTGGGACAAGTAACGGGAGCTCACTCCGTTACACAGTGTTGGGGGTTCAAACTGTCGAACTGCCAATCTTTCTGATCGAAAAGATCAGCGTCTTAGCCACTGAGCCACTGCATCAATCAATAAATCAATAAACAAACTCTAATTCGTTCCAAGACCTGGGAGAACAAGTAGGGTTTTAGTCATTTCCTAAATATTATAACAGTGACAACTACACAGATCTTGTGAGGAATATTTTTTCTGGGGGTAGATACTGCATCAGAATTAAGGTCCTATAAGCTGACACTGTTTATTCAGCGTCAGGACCTGGAATGCACCTGCTCTGCCTGAACATACCAGATGGGCAGAGTTTGTGGGAGACGATTAGATTCACATATCAGGCTATGGAAAAATGAATCAACGGTTGGTCATACATGGAAATTAGCCATTCCCCCCTCCCCAGCCTTGGAAGCTTCATGTGCTTTCAGTATTGTGGGTGGAAGCTTACAATGGAGCATTTGATTGCTCTTCTGAGAGTGAACTTCATAACACTCTGGTTCTTTTGAAATGCTACTAAATGCTCTTCCGTTGGGGCAGTTTCTGTGCTCAGCATTTGAAGACATCACAGCCCTGTCTTTCAGTTGGAGTTCCTTGAGACTTTGTTGATTTAATCGCAGTGGGCAATGATAAAAATCTAATTCCAGCAACTTGCTCAGAAATGGAGGAGTTGCTAAGTGGCCACAGTGAACTTTTCAGCTGCTGCTGGTTGCTGCAAAGAAGCTCCAGCAGCCATTCTTTACATGGCATTTTATAGTGTTGTTTTAAGTTGTGGTATCCAGTTCTAGTTGGTGTGATAGGATGCCATAATAGTCACTACTCTATGAAGAAAAGTTATAGTGGAGGAAGATATTGACATAATTCACAATATGTTTTATTGAGTATATCTGTATGTCTCTATCAAACTCACAATAAATTGTGTTCTGTCAGTGCGGTCTTAAATTATAACTTGTTCAGTGATGCAAGAACTCATGAAAGTAAGATAAAATAAATCTAAAGTCAGAATGATTCATATTTACCTGTAAACATAAAGAAATAGCATGTCGTATGAAACTTATTTGCTCCATTCAGACAGGAAATAAATATCAGCTTATCACAATAACATGTGAAAGGATTTGACCCGCTGTTAGGAAACTCATTAACCTTGAGGAAATAAAGCCATGGAGTGAGGGAGGGGGAATTGGGTGGGTACCCTCTTTGTTCTTGGCAATTCAAGGGGAGCCATTGTCTGTTTAAATAGGAAAGCTGCTTTGGTGTTTAAAGGGAACATTGATGTTAAAAAAATGAGTTCATTCAGGGTGTTCCGTTTCAATCATCAGAACGTGTTGAATTCTAAGCTGTTTCCCAGAGAATCCATTCTTTAGATATGTTGCTTTAGATGTGACTACATGAAACAGATATACATTAAATCAAATTGAACTGTGCCCCCTGTCCATTTTGCTGTACACAACATGCATAGAAAACCTGATGTGGCCTTTAAGACACTGTTTCTCAACTTATGAACTTTTCAGATGACAGATTCCAACTCCCAGAATTCCCAGCCAGCAATTCTGGGAGTTGAAGTACACCCCTCTTCAAGAGATTGAGAAACACTGTCTTAAGCTTATGAAATTACACCCGTGTATGCTAACTATCATTTGTTGAATAAAAAACAATTGCCATGTTACATATTAAGATGTAAGTCAAACAAACCAGATTATGGTTTGACCTGATATGCAAATGTTATGGCCTGTTCAACAACCATAGTTCCCCTCACTGAAGGATTCTGCTTCACCTTGTGACTATTTAATTTTTGAGGAACTAATACATTAATTGAGCAACCTTATTAATCTTATTTATTTATAATTTTACTCTCATAAAGCTGCCCAACCCAACATGGACTCTGGATGGCATATAAATTAAAATTTTACAATTCCTAAAAATGAACAAAAGTAAACACAACGATAAATCTAATTACAACAAGGAAACTAGTCTACTTTAGCCAAAACAAACATCACCTATCAGATGAATACACCCTGACCTATCCCAGAGCTTGGACAAAGGCCAAGTTTTTCAGGACAGTCTGGCAGAGACAAAATGATCTGAACCTCTGAGGATAAACTATTGCAGAAAATAGATGCCTTGATAGAAAAGGTACACTTCTTAGGTCCAATCAGATGAATTTGGGTGACAGAGGGGACCCTAAGTGTGCCTGCTATGCCAACTCTTGCACAATGGGCACAAATTATGGAAGAGAGGCAGTCCTCATATAGCCAGCCCTTTTGCTGTGATGGGCTTTATATATGAGAACCTTGAACTATATCCAGAAATGCAGTGGTGATCGATGCAATGTTCAGTGTGGAAATGGAAGTGTGCCTATAACTGCTCATGCTGTTGCTTTCAGGATCAGTTGTAACTTTCAAGTAATCTTCAAAGAAAGCCCCGTGTAGAATCCTATAATTCAGGGGTCTCCAACCTTGGCAACTTTAAGACTTGTGGACTTCAACTCCCAGAATTCCTCAGCCAGCAAAGCTGAAGTCCACAAGTCTTAAAGTTGCCAAGGTTGGAGACCCCTGCTATAATTCACACCCAGTGTAATTCAAGGCATGAGTTACTATGATAAGTGATTGTTGGTCCAGGAATAGGTACAACTGATGAAACTGGATGAAGGCCTTCCTAGTCATAGATAACGTTTGCTCTTGGAGCAGGAGATGTGATATCCCGAAAGGACATACCAATTCTAAACAGGGGTATGCAACTCCATTCAGAACCAAAGATGGAACTCCACAAAAACTATACACCTGTAGACAAGACTTGTCAAGACTGAGTTTCAACTTGTTCTTCCCCACTATCACCATCACCAGTACAGATGCAAAAGCCTTCAAGCAGGCCTCCACATTATCACTTGATCACTATGAATTGAGATATGCAGCTGATGATACTTGACCTCACATAAATAGACACCTTCATTAGGAAGTTTCATGTAGATATTAAATGGGAAAAGCAAAATTGTTGAGTCCTGAGGCATCAGTCTGGACCTCTTGTCATCTTTCAACACTGACTGGAACCGGCCATGGACAAAGAAGGAGAACCACTACATGCCTTGTCTTTCACCCTGCAAACTATACCAAGCTCAGTGCTGTTAAAAGCTGCTGAGACATCAAAAATCAGCATTAGTGTATTACTTCTGCCTGGCTTTCCAAAGGTAATCAATAAGTGTAATCAAATCCACTTCCATATATGCCCTTTTCTGAAACTCAGTTGAAACCGCTCCAGGTAATCCATCTCCTCCTGGTTCCTCTGGAGCTGCAGTCCAATCATGAAGCCAAAAAGTAGCCAGGGAGTGATCTGACCTGGATGAAAATTGATGAAAATCTCTTCCACCTTACTGGGATGAAAATTGGTGAAAATCTCTTCCATCATGATGCAACTGTCCTGAGATTAAAATCTAGATTAAGCACCTGTCTACCTCTGTATGTTGGGCCCTTGATAACTTGGGTCAGATTCATGGATCAGTAGCCGGGAGTCTGCATCCCACGAAGCAAGTTAGTTTTTTTCAGAACTATCAGTCTTGGAAACTTCACCACCAACTCAGCCATGGAGTCAAGCGGCTCAGGCAAGAATGTGGCTGGGCAGCCCCTAAAACCTCTCCTTTGATCACATCCATTTAACTGCTATAGAGGTTTTTTTCCTTTGGTTCCATCCTTTTTTTTTTCAGGATGATGAACACAGCACATCTGACATTATACCAACAGTCCTTTCATTTTGCATAAGCTGCCAGCTTTGAATACCCTTAAGTGCATTAAACCCACACTCTAAATAAGTTCATCAAACTTTTTTGGGGGGAGGCAATGACACTGCTTGGTGGTTTCAGAAACTGGTGAGTTTTGAAAGAACTCACTCTCTGACCAAAGCATCTTATAAGTCACAACACTGTTCCTCAGCTGGGAGCTGCTATTGAGAAAAGGAAAGGAAAACAAAGGCAGAAGATTTGAACTGATGACCTTTCTTAATATGCCATGTGCCCCTGAAATTAGAACACCACCATCCAGCAGCGAGCCAAAACACAGCAGGACTGAACTGGCAAATGGTGATAGCAAATGCTGTGCTGCTAGAGTTTTCTGCCGGTTGATGGATAGAACAACAATACTTTAGAACCGTAGGGAAAGGATGAAATCTAGTAAGATTCCTGGTGAGAGACAATGATGCATTTTGTTTGGTATTGTCTTAATATGCTTTATGGAACCAGCCGTCATAGTCCATAAGTCTTATTTTCTGATTTAGCAGAAAATTTGGAATTTTTGCTATGGTAAATAAGTTAAAGATCAAGATACATGTTCTTAGAGAATATTCATATGTATTGTACTGCCTAGCATATGAAGCAGAGGTGGTATTCAGGAGGTTCTGACCAGTTCTGGAGAACCGGTAGCACAAATTTTGAATAGCTTGGAGAATCAGCAAATACCACCACTGACTGGCCCCACCCCCATCTATTCTCTACCTCCTGAGTCCCAGCTGATCGGCTGGGTCTTCTTTGGTTGCCCTGCACAGGAGAACGGAGCTGGAAAGCAGGTTAGTGGGGTGGGGAGGGAAGGGGGTTTTGCAGTATCCTTCCCCTGCCATGCCCACCAAGCCACACCCACCAAGCCACAACTAAGCCACGCCCACAGAACCGGTAGTAAATCCCGTCACTGACATGAAGAGATATGTATGGGTAGAGATTAGTAAATAAATGTGATTACTATATAACATTTTCAAATGTTGAAAGATATACTCCTCAACTTACAACTCTTTATTTAATGACCATTCGGAGTTACAATGGCACTGAAAAAAGGGACATGACTGTTTTTCACATGACTTGTTGCAGCATTCTGTGGTCACATGATCAAAATTCGGATACTTGGCATGTATAAATGATCACCTTTTATAACCTTCCAGCAAGCAACATCAAGGAAAAGCCCAATTCAATGAACAATCATGTACTAACTTAACAACTTCAGTGATTCACAATTGTGGCAAGAAAGGGGGTAAAACTCTTAATTGTTTTGCTTAGCAACAAAAATGTTGGACTCATTTGTGCCAGTAAATCACTACCTATATTTTCGTTTAATTTCATATGAAGTGTAGATGTTAGGGTCAAAAGGTCAGTGTTTATTCAGGCTATCACTCACAGATTTCTATCCATTTATTCTCCACAGGACATGTGTAATAGGAAGGAAGATGAAGGTGGAGTAGAACAGATATAATGACAGGCTGAGGAAGTGTGGAACATCTGTGGCCATATTAAAATGCTAATAATTATCACACTGAGCATAGAATATTCTCTAAGAGGGAATGGCAGGTGCTTGACTTCAAACATAATTTGAAAAGCATTTTTGGAACATATTTCAGAATATTGTGCAAGAATCAAATCTGATCAAGAAATATTGTAAAATTGTGGAATATATTAGCCTACACTCTTAAAGTAGACAGAATTCAGGATTCTAAGAAGAGGATTCTAAGATTCTAAAATCCAAAGGTGTTTAGGTTTTCAGGGGAGCCCTTTATGCCTTTACAGCAAACTACATAAGAGCCTAAAAAAATTGACATAGAATGTTGTTATAGTGTCTGTAGGCTTTTTCTGATTTTATTAGAATGACGAAAGCAGCATTTCTTGGCTTCATACATAATGCTTTTGCCTGCATTTTATTTAGCACATGGTGTAATGCAAAAGTATTATGCAAATTGTGGTGTATTATTTATTTTAGTTGTTTCTTTCAATATGGCTGTTTGATTAGATCATCATTAAATAAACTATAGCTTTGTGAGATTTATGAACTGGCCATTAGAAAGAGGCTGTTGACATCTAAGCATGAAAAAATATTTATTTAAATTACAAGTTATATAATTATTTTCCCATTATTCCAAGAGCCATTGCTGAATGAAGATATTCAATTGTCTTTTTTTTTTTCATTTTAGAAGATCTTAGGCAAGTGATGTGGCTTTAGACAGCTGTAACCAATCAGAGAACACAATGGTGTGGCCATTGCTTTTTCCCAGATACTATTGTAGGAAGTTAGCACTTACCCCTCTCCTAGAAAAATGAAATATCCTAGTAAATATTAAAAAGGCAGAATATTTCCCGTAAAAGGGAAGTAGAAACTCAGAGAGGCAGAAAGGGCACCTTTGTTAATGGGCGGGCCATTACGGCCTAGGCCGAGTATTCTACATAACAAACTGGGAAGATTGCATCAGCCAGCACTCAGGTGAAGCCATGTGGTCCAGACAAAGCCTAAAAAATTAGCTAAGACCCCCGCCCCTGGGAGTCTGACAATCAGTGAGATACATTTCTTACACAGGAACAGGAAACACTAAGGTGAGACCCAACAGAAGGTATATAACTAAGGGTCTCTCAGCATCTTGCCCCTTCTTTTCCTTCACCCAACATCTTGAAGCATGTGATCTTCCTTTTCACTTTGGATCTCCAAGGCATGTGGTCCTGTCCATCATTAAACCATCTTTCCAAACAGCCTCCATGTTTCCAGTGTCTTTTTCCCCACTTGAAACTGAACCCAGAAGGATATTTCTTCGAACACTTTAAAGCAGGGGTGTCAAACGCGCATCTTCACAGTGGCGTCACATCACGTATTGTGACTCCCCCCCCTTCACTAAACTGGGTGTGGGCGTGGCCAGCATGTGACGTTTCTGGCCCGTGCCGCGAATTTGACAACCCTGCTTTAAAGGAAATAATATGGCTATCAATGGCAGCTGGCTTTAACCAAGGTGGGAGTTTGTTACCAGTAATAATTAAATAAATGCAGTCTCCACTGATCTACCCTCTGCTATCTCTCTCTTCTTTGCCACTGATTACAGACCTTTTTCCTACCAATTTCAGAATACAGCTGTGCAACAATTGTTCAGACTGCTTTCCCCCCTCCCCCACAGCCCCACCCCCACCAATGCCAGATCTTCTACTTTCCTAACTTAGTTCGGGTTTCAGCATCAGTTCCTAGGTAAACCAGTATTCAATGTGTCCTGTCTGCCATAACCATCCCCCGGCTGATGTCCTTCT
Organism: Notechis scutatus; assembly: GCF_049901735.1. Lineage (NCBI taxonomy): Eukaryota > Metazoa > Chordata > Lepidosauria > Squamata > Elapidae > Notechis > Notechis scutatus. The sequence goes on from NC_142025.1 coordinate 19,937,429, forward strand.
TTCTGGCTTATGTGAAAGAGCGAGTGACATTGTCTCGGTCACCATATGCTGTTTGTGTGCTAACACTGACTCCTCTACTCTGTTTATTATGTGGTGCCTGTAACCTTAGTATAACATTGAACAGGATCACAGGAGAGCAGAGAATGAACTTTTCACCTGACTCCCAATTTAGCAACTTAAATAATTCAGAAAATGAACTATACTGGATGCTCTATATTTCTGAGGCCCTGTTGTGTCAGAAGTTATTTTTCCCCTACCTAAAAGAAACTGCTGCTTGGTTGCCATGATTTAATGAAAGCAACAGATTGTTTCCTGTGTGATCAAATGCGTTACATCAACTCTTAGTATCTCAACCAAAAGAGAAACAGGTGGAGTGGAACAATCACAATCATTTATTTTCAAAATTCATAACTCTAAACCAGGAATTATAAAAGGCAGATATGCATTTGGATAACATGCTCCAAAATGTTGTGACCTTTTAAAATTAGAATTAGAATTCTTTTATTGGCCAAATGTAATTGGACACACAAGGAATTTTGTCTTGTTGCAAATGCTCTCAGTATACATAAAAGAAAAGATACATTTGTCAAGAGTCAGGAATCATAAGGTACAACACTTAATAATAGTCATAGGGTACAATAAGCAATCAAATCAAAGTAAGAAACAGTCAATATATATCATAAGGATACAAGCGACAAAATTACAGTCCTACAGTCACAAGTGGGAGGGGATGGGTGATAAGGAGTGATGAGAAGATTAATAGTAATAGTAGCGCAAACTTTATAAATAGTTGGAGAGTTTTGTGGGAATTATTTGTTTAGCAGAGTGATGGCGTTTGGAGAAAAACTGTCCTTGTATCTAGTTGTTCTGGTGTGCAGTGCTCTATAGCGTCGTTTTGAGAGAAGGAGTTGAAACAGTTTATATCCAGGATGTGAGGGGTCTGTAAATATTTTCACAGCCCTCTTTTTGACTCGTGCAGTATATACAAGCTCTCGATTGAAGGGAGGTTGGTAGTAATTGTTTTTTCTGCCGTCCTAATTATCCTCTGAAGTCTGTGTCTGTCCTGTTGGGTTGCAGAACCAAACCAGACAGTTACAGTGGTGCAGATGATAGACTCAATAATTCCTCTGTAGAACTGGATCAGCAGCTCCTTGGGCAGTTTGAAATCATAATTTTATTAGAATTTTTTTTTAAATATTTAAAAGATAAGCATGAGAAATAGAAAAAAAAATTAACAAAAAAGGAAAGAGAAAATACCATAAATAAAGAAAAGAAAAATATTTTAAAAAGTTACTTCTTAAGGCAATTCTTCCTTAAGAAGACTCAGATGCCTATACTATAATGCTTGAAGTTTGAAGAACAAACAGAGTGAACTTGATTAAAGCCAGCATAGGTTTTCAAAACCAGAACATGCCAGACAAACCTTATTGCTTTCTTTGACAAAGTGGCTAAAATAGTGGATAAGGGAAATGCTGTGGACATATTTTTCTTACACTTCAGTAAGGCATTTAAATAGCCTACTTCTTGGTAATATAGAACAATGTGGGATAGACAGTACAACCACCTGATTGATTCACAATTGGCTGACCAACCACACGTAATCCTCAATGGAATTATATGTAATTGGAGGGAAACATGTAGTGGGATAACTCAGAGTTTTGTCTTAGGCCCAGTACTCTTTAACATCTTTATAAACAAATTATATGAGAGGATAAAGAGTGGAACTCATTACATTTGCAGATGACACCAAGATGGGATCAAGGATCAGTATTCAAATCTCTCAAGGTCCTTCTCAATCTTGAGTCTATCATTTAAAGCAGGGGTGTCAAACTTGATTTCATTGAGGGCCGCATCAGGGTTGTGTTTGTCCTTGGGGGCCAGGTGGGCATGGTCAGGGTGGGCATAGCCAGTTCGACATCACTTGTGTCGGGCGCGCCTCTCTGCCAGTGAAAATGGAGCTCGGGAGGCTGCGATGGCCTCCTGCAACCCTCTACCAGTGAAAAAGCGGCCTCTGTTTTTGCTGGCAAAGGGATTCAGGAGACCATCACAACCTCCTGAGCTCCATTTTTGCTGGCAGAGGCCCCGCAGGCTGGTCCTTTGCTGTTTTCAGAGCAGCCCCGCGGGCCAGATTTAACCACCTCACAAGCTGAATTCAGCCTGCGGGCCTTGAGTTTGATTTAAAGCATTAGCTATTCTCACAAATGCTTTAAATGATAGACTCAGGATTGAGAAGGACCTTGAGAGACTTGAACACTGATCCCTATCCAACAAAGTGTAATTCAATAGTGAGAAGTAAGGTCCTACACTTAGGCAAGAAAAACCAAATGCACAGGTAAATAATAGGTAGTACTGGTAATTATGAGTGAGATATAGGTCTCCTGGTAGACCATCACTTACCAATGAGCAGCAGGGTGCTGCAGCTATCAAACAAGCAGCTATCAAACACAGTCGTAGATTATATCAACAGAGAGATCGTTTCAAGACCACGTGAAGTGATCTAGTACTTTATCCTGCATTGCATTGTGAGACCACACTTGGAATACTACATCCAGTTCTGGTCACCACGATACAAAAAAGATGTTGAGACCTTAGAAATAACGCAGAAAAGAGCAGCAAAGGTGATAAGGGTCTGGTGGCTAAACCATATGATGAATGATTGAAGGAATTAGACATGTCTAGTCTAACAAAGACAAGGCTAGGGATGATACGATAGCAGTCTTCCAGTACTTGAGGGGCTATCACAGAGAAGAGGTAATCAACTTATTCTCCAAATACCTGAGGGCAGGACAAGAAGTAGCAGGTGAAAGATTATTAAAGAGAGATTCAACCTAGAACTAAGGAGACATTTCCTTACAGGAAGAAAAATTAATAGTAGAACAGCTTGCCTCTAGAAGTTTTGGGTGCTCCATCACAGGAAGTTTTCAAGAAGAGACTGAATAGCTATTTGTCCAGAATGGTATAGTGTTAAATTGCTGGAATGAGACTCTCGGAGCCAGCATAGCAATCAGTCATCTTTATTTCTGCCTAGAACTGACTGCGGAAGAAACTGCGGCAGCCCTTTTACAGTTGGACTGCTTGCGGCTGTGGCCAGTGATGGCTCGTTGAATTTCCTGCCACTGCGGACCAACCAATCACAGGTAAGTATGCTAATACATAACACCTCTCCCCACCTGGTCCGGTCTAACCAATCCTATCTTCGCCTACTGTACATAATCACGTAGGTAGGCGGGGCTTCTATGGTTGCGACTGGACCTGCGCAGCTCAGTCACAGTTTGGTCTCTGGACTGTTCTGGCAGATCTATTGTTCCTCCTGTCCTTCTTCTTGGAACCTCCTGGAAGGTTGAGTCAGCCATGCTGCTCCTGCCAGGAACCTCCTGGCTGGTTGAGTTGGTTAGGCCGCTCCCGCCAGGGGCCGCTTTCCCGCAATCTTTCTGGACCTGTTTCTGTCACCCTATGCTATCTTCTTCTGTGGTCTCAGGTACGTGCCTGCTTTTTCTGACCAGGGCTACTGTTATTAGGGGGGGTTGTGTGTTTTTAGTTGTCAGGGTTTGTTCAATGGTTGTACTCGCTCATGGAGGGTCTCCCCCTCCCTCTCTACTTGTGTTCTGTCTGTTTGAGGGGTCTTCCCCCTCTTCCCTGGTTGTGTTATGTCTGTGTGAGTGGTCTCCTCCCTCCCCTATGGTTATGTTTTGCCTGTGTGAAGGCTCTCCCCTTCCTCTCCGGTTGTGTTTCGCTTTGTGTGAGGGGTCTCCCCTCTTCTGTGATCCGATCTGTGTCACCCTCGTTGCTCTAGATCTGAGTTGGTCTATGTGTTTTTTCCAGCTCCTACCGTCCATCGTATCCACAAAGGTTCCCCTGTAAGGTTTTTTGCGTATACTGGGTTCCCTATTTGGAATGTACGGCATTTACTGGAGGAGTCTACTGGTTTTTCTGGGTTATAAGTGGGGTGTAGTCTGTCTAGGTGTGATCTCAGTTTCCTTCCCATTAATAATTCGGCTGGGCTTTTATTCGTTGTGGCACTGGGTGTTATGTGCTGTATGCTTAGTAGTTTGTCTATCTTTTGTTGTGTGACCCCCAGGCCCTAGCTTTTGTAAGGTTTCCTTAGTGTAATGTACCATGCATTCCACCCATCCATTCATTAACGGGTGTTCCGGTACTGTTAGTGCATGTCTTATCCCATGTTGTGCTAAAAATCCTTCGAATTGTGTTGCTGTGTTGTGACACAATTGTGTTGTGTTGGACACAATTAAATCCAGCAACCCATGTGTTGCAAAAAGCCTCCTGAGCTGTCTAATGACAGCTTCTGTCATGGTGGAGCTCATGATTCTTACCTCTAGACATTTGAAGTAAGTGTCTACGACTATTAGAAAAGTGTGTCCTTTGGTTGGGCCGCAAAATCAATGTGTAGTCTTTACCATGGTCCCCTTGATGTTTCCCATTCATGTTTTGGTGCTGTGGGGGATGTTGGCCTAGATTCCTGGCAGAGTTTACAAGTTGCCACCCAGTCCCCTATTTCCTTGTCCATCCCTGGCCACCACACATAACTCCTTGCCAGGGATTTCATTTTTACAATACCCGGGTGTCCCTCATGTAGCATTTCTAGTATGCTTTCGCTCAAAACATCCGGTATTACCATCCAATCCCCCAATAGTATGCACCCCTTCAGCACTGAGAGTTCTGTTTGTCTGTTCCGGAACAGTTTGACATTCTCGGTGATCTTAATCTATGGCCAGCCTTTTCCTACCCAATTTAATATTCATGCCAGGGTTTTGTCTCTAGTCGTCTCCCTTGCGATGTCAGCTGCTGTTATTGGTAGGTTTTCTAATGTCTCTATTTGGAGGGTCGATGTGGTTGGTTCTTCTTCTATGTCAGGTAGGGGGCAATGGCTAAGCATGTCTGCATGATTTAGGTCCTTTCCTGGTCGGTATATTAATTTGTAGTTGTATGCAGCCAAGACTTCTGACCACCTCGTCATCCGGGGTGACAGTATGTTTGGTGTAGCTTTGTTTCCTGCAATGATGCCCAGTAGTGGCTTGTGATCTGTGACTAGGGTGAAGCTCCTCGTGGAACTGCTTGATCCCAGTGACAGCGGCCAATGCCTCTTTGTCTAGTTGGCTGTAGTTCCACTCTGATTTTGACAGAGTTTTTGAGTAGAATGCTATGGGTACTTCTTTCCCGTCAGGTAATGCGTGGCTGAGGATAGCGCCGACGCCGAAAGGTGATGCATCACAGGTTAGGGTTATTGGTAGTGTTTCGCTGTATTGTATTAGTATGCGGTCTGCTGTGATCAGGTTTTTTATTCCCTGGAATGCCGTTTCTTCCCATTGCCCCCAGGCCCAGGCTGCTTTCTTGTCAAGCAATCTGTGTAGTGGTTCCGCAATAGTTGCTTTCTGCGGTAGGAATATATTATAAAAGTTAATGAGCCCTAAGAAAGCTTGCAGGTCAGTTTTATTCGCGGGTCTGGGGGCTTCCTTGATTGCTCTGACCTTTCTCTCTGTGGGGTGGAGTCCTTCACTGTCTATTAGATATCCTAGGAATTCAACCTTGCTGGCGGCTAATTGGCACTTTTCCTTTTTCACTTTTAGCCCCGCTTCTTTGAATTAATTAGAACTTCCCTTAGGCGGTCACGTAATTGTCTTTTGTCCTTGGCTGATATGAGGACATCATCAAAATATGGCACTACCCCTTTTATCCCTTGCAATAAATGTTCCATTAAGCTCTGGGGCGACGCTGACCCCAAATTGTAATCTGTTGCATTTGAATGCCCCCCTGTGTGTTACGATCATCTGGGCTTCTGCTATTTTGGGGTCTACTGGTAATTGTTGTTTTTTTAAATAAAGTTTTATTTGGGTTTTCACACATACAGAATACAAGTAAAACATATTTTTCGAAAATAGCATGGTCCCGGGTTGAACTTCTTTATACAGACACAAAACTCAATTTCATGCTCCTTTTTGTGTTCTATTCCATATCTTATACTATTCTACATTTTCCATATAGTTTTTCCCCTCTTTTAATTTTCTCAATTTTATTTTGATTATCTCATCTCAATTCAAATCATTATATTTATACTTTTGTCTATTCTGTTTCAATTTCATATTATCTTTTCTCATTAAACAAATTTTCTCCTGTAGTTACTAATTGGAGTATGACACCTTTATATCTTTTAATTACATCCATTCAACTCTTATTTAAACTTCAATATATACCTTAAGGTTATGACCTTCAATATAATACATAATACATAACTTCCAATCAAATTCTGCTTGGTACATTCTTATAATACACACTATATTCTTTAAAAAAAGGATTATAAATATATGTAATTATAAACCCCCATTCCATTCCAATTCAGTTCTATCATTAATAATCATTAAAATCTTAACATCTTTAACATATTTTCAATTAAATATCATACTTCCTTAAAGACACATATAATCTCCATAATTAATGTTTCCCTTATTTCTCTTCACATATGTTTTGTAAATCGTTAAATATTCATTTTGTTACATTTATTTATTGACAAGCATTCCACTGAATTACGATAGCTATTTTATCAAACATTTTAATCATACATTGTTTCATATTTTCTAAAATGATTTCTATTTCTAATATAACAATACTATCTTATGTACCCTTGCAGAATCCCTTTTTCCATTAAATGTTCACCCATTATCTCTAAATAGGCCCTGTTTCTCTATATTTTGTTTCTGTCCTTTATAACTTATTTTCCTTTCTTTCTTCCCTCTCATCTTCTCCCTCCCCTTTTTACCCCCTTGTCTCTCTACTTCTAATTCTCTCTTCTGCATTTTCCTCTTCTGTTGCTTTCTGATTTTATACTTATTTTTCACTCTATTTTTTTTTGGGGGGGGGGTTATTTTTCCCAATCTTAAACTTTCCATTCTCTTCCCCCCCTTTCCTTTTTTCCCCCCACCTAAGATTACTTGTTCATTAAAGATGGCTTCTTCTTTGTTGCAATCTTCTTGTTCTGCAGGCATTTCTTGTTGTTTCTCATAGTTCCAAATCTCCATTTCTAAGAACTGAAATACGAAGCCAGAAGAACCTCTCCCTTCTTGTGCATCTTCTTTGTACTTTTAAAGTTCCATTTTCAGTTCTTCTAAAAGTGGAACCATTTTAAACAGTTTTAAACAACCACCCGATTGATTTTAGTCATTCAAATATAATAACCAAAAATCCAGAGATCATCAAGTAATCCAAATAGTCCCAAGTTGTTTCTTCTTATTTCTTTTTCCACATTCTCTTCCTGGGGTTTTACTATTTTGTTGCGATGTTTCAGTTAAAATGTATCTTTTGGAAGTCTTGTTGAGATTTTGCTGTAAGTTCTTTTTAATTCCAGGCAGTCTTCTCCCTTCCAGATCCTGCCCCTTTATTCTTCTTTTTTCCTTTCCTGTTTTCAAAAGCTTTTGATTATCCAGAAATCTTTATTATCCCTTTGACTTTTTATTTTCATCATTAAATGCCTATTAATGTCAAAGTGGATTTTTTTCCAATTTCTTGCTTAAGTCTCTTGGCTGTCAGTATGGGAAAAGGAGAAAAAAAAACCCCAAATCTTTCCCCTTTTCTCTTTCCTTCGCAGCTTAAAAATCTTCTTAGGGAACAATGTTATTGTTTTTTTAATAGTTTCAATTCCAGGGTACCTTATTTGTTGCTTTTGCTGTTTGACCCGATCAACCAAAACTTTCTCTTCTTTTCTTCCTCCTGCACATTCTTTTCCAGTCGAGTTCTTCTTTGTGGTAGTCATTTCTGACCACCGCTACAACTGCCTTCGGGAAAGGGAATAATGGCCAGCTAGGGAGGAGAGATGCAGCTCTCCTCAACCCTGCAGGCAGTCTCCCTTTTCTTCATCACCTCTACAGGGTGGCTTAGCCCTGAAACCAGCCGGCTTGGGGCGCTCCAGGGGTGAGCACAGATCGAAACCTCGCAGAGACAAGGTTTTGGTCTGTCGCCGAAGAAGCTCAAACCGGAAGTTACTGGTAATTGTTGATAGGCCTGTGCGAGGTCTAGGTTTGTGAAGATTCCCCCCCCCCCAAGGGAATGCAATAAATGCTGTACCACTGGGACAGGGTATGCGCTTTGTTGGAGTGCATGGTTAAGGGTTGCTTTGTAGTCTCCGCAGATGTACACAGACCCATCTGGTTTAACTGGCATGACAATTGCGGTTTCCCTCTTTGCATAGTCAATGGGTTCTAGGACCCCTTGTGCGATAAGTTTATCCAATTGCTCATCGATCTTTGGTTTGAGTGCGAAAGGGACCCGCCTTGCCTTTAATCTTATAGGGGTTATGGTTGGGTTTAGGTTCAAGGAAATTGGGGACCCCAAGTACTTGCCCAGCTCTCCATTGAATACATCTCAGAATTCTTCCATCAGGGTCTCCTCCCAATCCATCTCTGTGATGCTATTTATTCCTGTGACTTTGATTCCCAACGATGCAAACCATTCGAGTCTCAGTAGGCTGGGTCGGTCCCAGTCTACCGTGTTTCTCACATAATAAGGCCGGGCCTTATTTTTTTGAGCCCGAAAAACGGCTAGGCCGTCTTTTCGGGGTAACTTAATTCCCCCTTTCATCCTCATCTAGAGCGCCCGCTGGCAGCCTCGCCACCAGCCACTCTTAACGGGCAATCATGGCGGCGCAGAGAGCTCCCTACTCCCACCAAACACCTTTGCTGCAGACCCAAGACCTTTGGCACCTGCCGCTGTTGCTTTCCCTTCTGCCCATTCCGCTGCCGTTTGGAGTGCCGTTGGAGCTGCTGCCGCCGTTTGGAGTGCCGTTGGAGCTGCCGCCGCCGTTTGGAGCTGCCTCTGTCGTTTGGAGCTGCCGCCGCCGTTTGGAGCTGCCGCCACTGTTTGAAGCTGCCACTTCCGCGTTTGGAGCACTGCCGCTGTTTGGAACACCACCGCCACTCCAAACACGGCGGCAGCTCCAAACACGGAAGCGGCAGCTCCAAACGTGACGGCGGCACTCCAAACGGCAGCGGCGGCTCCAAACGGCAGAGGCAGCTCCAAACACGGAAGCGGAGCTGCCGCCGTTGGAGCTGCCGCCGCCGTTTGGAGTGCCGCCGTCACGTTTGGAGCTGCCGCTCGTGTTTGGAGCACTGCCGCTGTTTGGAGCACCACCGCCACTCCAAACACGGCGGCAGCTCCAAACACGAAGCGGCAGCTCCAAACGTGACAGCGGCACTCCAAACGGCGGCGGCAGCTCCAAACGGCGCCGGCGGCTCGCTTCCGTGTTTGGAGCTGCCTCTGCCGTTTGAGCCGCGCCGCCGCTTGGAGTGCCGCTGTCACGTTTGAGCTGCTGCTTCCGTGTTTGGAGCTGCAGCCGTGTTTGGAGTGGCGGTGGTGCTCCAAACAGCAGCAGTGCTCCAAACGCGGAAGCGGCAGCTTCAAACGGCGGCGGCGGCTCCAAACGGCAGAGGCACCTCCAAATGGCAGAGGCAGCTCCAAACGGAGGCAGCAGCTCCAACGGCACTCCAAACGGTGGCGGCAGCTCCAAACGGCAGAGGCAGCTCCAAACGGTGGCAACAGCTCCAACGGCACTCCAAACAGTGGTGGCAGCTCCAACGGCACTCCAAATGGCAAGTCCCCCCACCCTTCCCCCTATTTTGCATGTTTTAAACTAGGCCTAAATTTGGGGGGAGGGGCTTAATTTGATTTTATGCCTAGAAAACATGCTGGGTCTTCCTATTGGTGGAGGCCGTATTGTTGGAGAAACACGGTACTATGGTTAATGGTAGGATTCTGGTGTATTGTTTGAATGTTACTCTGAACTGTCCAGTGCTCACTACAGGAATTTTGTTTTCCTGGTAGTCTTTCAGCATTGGCATTTGTCTTTCGAGTCCTTTACGGCTTATGTCTGGTATCAGACTTTTTATGATGTCCCATGATACCATTGATAAATATGAGCCTGAGTCCACTTCTATCCGGCAAGGCTGGCCTTCTATGGTGACCTGGACATGTACTTTCTGGGCATTTGTCATGTTTGAGTGTCCGATGGTCACCATCTGATGTGTTTCATCTCTTCCGTTGGTGGCCTCTTTCCCTTGCCTGTTTCTGGTGGCTTGGTTCCAGTGGCTTCCTGTTTGTTTCTCCCTATCTCGGGGTGCGTGTGTGTGTGTTCCGTCTTTGCCTGGGGATGTAGTTCTTCGATGCTCAGCAGGCCCTTGCAATGTGTCCCCGCCATTCACAATGTTGGCATATTGCATCTAGGAAACGGCACTCCAAACGTGGATGGTTTCCCTCACAGCTGGCACAATGGAATTCTTTCGTTTTTCCGTTTTGGCCCCTTCTGTTATGTTCCGAGGGGAGTTGATTTACCCCCCTTGTCTTCCTCTTCATCTTCTGATTCGGACTCGATGTCCTTGTGGTGGGTCGTGGTGGTGTTTTTTGATGAATCCGGTGGTGCGTTATTCATTTTCCGCATGGCGGCTGCCGATTTCTGGGTTGCTTCTGCTGCAGTAGCCTCTTCTATTGATTCTTTGAGTATTATCTTGGGTTTCGTTAATAATCTGCCCTGTAGTGTTAGGTCTCTCAGACCCAAGACTACTCAATCTCTCATAACCTCATCCATGTTGAGGAATTTGCATGCTCCAGTGATGTCCCTCAAGGTTGTGATGAAATCGCCGATGCTCTCGCCCTCTTTTTGGGCATGCCGATAAAATTCATATCGTTTGATGAGGCAGGATACGGTTGGTGAGTAGTGAGCCCTCAGTATCCTCTCCAGGTCTGGCCAAGCCATTGTTTTCATGTCGGTTGGCACCGCTAATGCTTTGGCCATTTTGAATATGGCAGGACCACAATGTGTAAGGAAGACAGCTCTCTTCCTGTGTTCTGAAATATTCTTGAGATCGTTCCCTTCGAGGAACATGAGGAATTGATCGATGTACGATTTCCAATATTCGGTTGTTGGATCAAACAGTGCGGGTGGCGTATTGTTTCCGGCCATCTTGTCTCGATATGTCGCCAGCGTTCCTCGGTCGCCACGTGCTTGCTGGTTCCCTTTGTCTCAGTATCCCATCCTCGTCGCCAGTGTTAAATCGCGGGAATGAGACTGTTGGAGTCAGAGTAGTGATCAGTCATCTTTATTTCTGCCTAGAACTGACTGTGGAAGAAACCGCGGCAGCCCTTTTACAATCGGGCTGCTCGCGGCTGTGGCCAGTGATGGCTCATCGAATTTCCTGCTGCCACAGACCAACCAATCACAGGTAAGTATGCTAATACATAACATATAGGATCTCCTGCCATTGGCATGTGGTTAGACTAGAAGACCTACAAGCAGAGGTGGGTATTCAGCAGGTTCTGACCAGTTCTGGAGAACCGGTAGTGGAAATTTTGAGTAGTTCAGAGAACCAGCAAATACCACCTCTGACTGGAGAGTTTACAGTATCCTTCCCCTGCCATGCCCACCAAGCCATGCCCACAGAACCGGTAGTAAAACAATTTGAATCCCACCACTGCCTCCAAGGTCACTTCAGAAATCATTGAGTCATTTTTATTTGTTTTCATCAAAAAGTCCATAAAGTGTTTCCAGTATTTTAGAGATGGCTTCACTGGTTGAGTGAACTACGCTGGGGGGGAGAGAAAGTACATGTAAAACACAGGAATAGAGCAAACAATTTTGAAATTACTTGGAGGGAGGAGTTAAAAATAAAATAAATGCAAGACTCTAAAGCTACAATAATTATGAAACATGAATGCATTACAAAGTTGAAAGACCAACTGAATGTGCCTTTATCCTCAGGATATAAATATACAAAATGCAAAGCCAGGTGTGATACTTTGAAGGCTCCAGGGGGAATACCTAGGCAGAAGCAGGTGTGCAGATGAAAGACTTTGTTTTCCTACTCAAGGGCAGAAAGAGAATCAAACAGGTGAACAGGAAAATGCTTAGAGTTAAATTTAGGATCAAGAATCTGACTAAAGAATTAACATTATCTACCAAGATTGGAAACCGTGGTTGTTTATACAGATTTTTTCTAAAAAAAATAATGCTGTAACTTTAGAATATTTAATTATTATATTTAGAACCAGCCTAGTGTTGTAGCTATGGTATCAGGCTATAAACTAGGAGATTCTGAGTTCTCATCTCATATTGTTGATAATAGGAGGAAGAAGGAGTATTAGATATGTTTGCTTGGTTATTTATAAAAATAATAAAGGCAGGATATACATAATCTTTTTTTTTTTTTTTAAAGCCTTCCATTTATTCCTTTTTAAATTATGTGTTCCAAGATTTTTTTTGTTTTTTTTAATATACTTTTATCAAAAGTTTTTTTTCTTAAATACAAATAGAAATAAAGACAACGGAGAAAGGAAAAAGAAAAGGGATACAGGAGATAGATTGAGGCTAAGGGGGAAATTTTTAAAAAACAAAACATTAATTTCTGGCTTTCTTTGGTGCAGTCTGATACGTAATAGTTATAGTATCAGCTTTTTAATTATATCAAATAATGACTACTAGCCATTTCTATATTAGTATGCCGATTAATTGTCAAAACCCGAAGTCAAAATTTCATATTTTTCTTTTTCATGCAGAAAGCTCAGAAGTAGCTTCCAAGTAATTACAAAATTATTTACATTTTTTTTGTCCCTAATTAGTGCAGTCAATTTCACCATTACAGTCAATTCCATCATCTTTTCAATCCATTCCTCCATTGTGGGAGTTAATGCATCTTTCCATTTCTGAGGATATAGAATTTTCGCAGCTGTCAACATGTACAGCAACTAAGTTACAAATCCCCCCCACCCCCATTTTTTTTAATATAATAGTCCTAGAAGTAAATTCTGGTTTGCATTGTAAAACCATTTTTAAAATTTTCTGAATTAAACCATGGATTTGTATCCAACCCTTCTTTGCCTTGTTATGTATCTACCATATATAATAGAAAGTACCTTCCTTACCTTTGCATTTCCAGAAAACCTTTGAAACACATTTCTACATCTTTCACAGTTTATTTGACATTAAATACCACCAATACATCATTTTGTAGAAATTCTCTTTAAGATTACAATTCAACAACATTTTTAGTCCTTTAATTCACATGTTTTCCCATCCCCTAACATTATATTATAATCAAAATTTCTTTTCCACTGAATCATACAATGTTTAACATATCCACTTTCTAGGTTTAATTGTTATAAGCCATAACTATCAGATGTTCATTTCCAATTCATTTTAGCAGCTTCAAAACTATACTTTTTTTGTTCAAAGAAAAAAAAATCAACTGTAGATAGATAAACCAGTGATATGCATGACCTTTTAGCCTCAAATCATTTTTTTAAAATCTGAGAATGAGTTCACCTTGAATAAAGGATATTATTTCACTATAAACCCATCAATTACAGCGTAGTGTCATTTCCTTTCTAAAAAGGGGTGACAAGCAAAGAGGTATTTGAGGTGGGGAACCCTTTTTATTCCAAATTCTATAATTTATTTTATTATTTATATTCCTGAATTGCAGATAAAAGTCTTTTAGATTTTTAAAAGATGTATACAATCAAATAGTTTTTGTATATTCTTTTGAAATATATTTCAGCCTTCCAATTTAAGCAAAGTCAAGAGAAAAAGATTCCTCCTGCTTTATTATAAGACATAATAGAAACTTGAAAGTCTGTTTCTGTCTGTCCTCTTTTATGCTACCAAAATTAAGGTGATTTTTTCCCCCTCTTGTTTGCTTTCCTATAAACTTTGGGATCGCGGCATAGCCTGATGCTCCATTCAAATGACACTTAGTTCAGGGGTGTCAAACTTGTGTTGTCACAGCGTCATCACATGACTTTTTCCCCCTTCACTAAACCAGGCATGGGCGTGGCCAGCACGTGACGTATCCAGCCTATAGGCCGCGAGATTGACTCCCTGCTTATATTCTTTCCAGAATATCAATAGACTTTAAAAGAGAAAACCAAGGTTATGGGCTTTTGCCAAAAGTCCAAAACTCTATTTATGGAGCACTAATAGACATAAAATAGAACAATAAAATAAAATAGAACAAGTGACTAGCTTTAAGTACTCAGGAATAGTCATGCTTTCCACTGGCTCAAGGGAGGCTACTGTGAATATCTTCCCACTACCAGGTAAAATATCTGCCAAAGGCATCCTTAGGTTTTTCTGATCCAAAATATTATGTTTCAGCCGCACTTAAACCATTTCAGGCTAAGCCACTAGGGCAGTTTCTTTATGGGACTTCAGCTGCCCCCTCCCAACTCTGCTTCATTTTTCACTTCCCTGAAGAGGGTATAATCCCAATTCATAAGGGCAGTTGTCCAGATACTCGCTGTGACTGTATGACTGGAAACAAGTATCATAAAAGTTAACTTAAGAATGTGGGTGACTTCTATGAACCTTTGGTTGAAGCTTAACTTTTATCCTCAAAGCTTAGCACCATTAATTCTTCAGGGCAATTTTCAATCCGCATGGATAAAAGCTGTTACATCTAATATTTTAAATCAAGGCTATTCTCAATCTTCAGTTCTTAATATGGAATATGATCTGGTGACACTAACCCTAAAACAAAGAATAAAAGATATGGAGATGTAAGCAAATCTGTAGGAAGACTACACCTGTTCTATCATCAGTACCTGACAGATACATTGTCATTGCTCCAAGTACCTTACACAGCTAGAAACATCCAGCTATTGGAAAGCTTTCTCTCTCTTGCCCAGTGCCATGCTCTCCCTTGCCCACCCATTATTGGATGGTACGTAATTATAAATAGATGCTGAAAGGTTTTGCCAGAGTCAGGGTGGCGCAGTGGTTAAAATGCAGTATTGCAGGCTACTTCTGCTGGGTGTCAGCTGCCAGCATTTTAGCAGTTCGATTCTCACCAGTTCAAGGTTGACTCACCAGTTCGATTCTTTTAGCAGTTTGATTCTCACCAGTTCAAGGTTCTGCTCTTCCAAGATTGGTAAAACGAGGACTCAGATTGTTGGGGGAAATATGCTGACTCTGTAAACTGCTTAGAGAGGGCAGTGAAGCGGTATATAAGTCTAAGTGCTATTGCTATTGCTATGATTCTGCTCTTCTTTGTGCTTTTTATGGAGGCATCTGAACCAGATTCATACTACCTCTGACTAATACATATCTTAATTTTTCTGATCACCAAGGTTCTGCCTATGCCCAGATGCTGTTTGTAGATGAAGTACCCCTTGTTGCAGAACATGTATCCATCCAACCCTGATGGGCCAATATCCCACAAGGCATTTTTTGTAACTATAATTTATTTTAATTTTAGATACCATATTACTTTGCGATAGTAATAGTTTTAGAGAGTATTACTTTCTTATAATTTGGAATATCATATTTAATATAATTTTAATGCTTATATTTTAATTAACATAGGCTACATCTTGAACCTCACTTATCGATGTTAGTTAGGTTATTTTACAAACATGTGTTAACTTTGTCATAAACTTTATTTTACTCATCAGTTGTACTTGTGTATCACTGCATTTTATTCAGCTGAACTGAATTGCTCTTCCGTGCTGCAAGTTTTGGATTATAATATGTCAGAGCTCCTTCAAGTCCCTCCTTAATGGTTCTTTTATACCAAGGTCATCTCTAAATTCCTTAACAAGCATTGAATGTTGATGATGGTGACAGGATCATTCTTGACTTAAAAGAGAGAATGCACTCCTTTTTATGATGAGCATAAGCTTTGATCAATTAATGTTATCATTGTATTGCATGGAGCCAATGCTTCATGAAAGCACAGTAGTGACTCTGAAGAATATAGGTTTACCTATATGTTTACTCCTGGAATATATTTATTTAAAATTTAAATGGATAAGACTGTCCAATTTATAGCAATTCTGGTTGTGTCTTAACTAGAACTCCAAAAATACAGAGACATTGCTGGTATTTAGCATTCTTGTGATTGCAAACTGCACAACAACAAATAGGTGTGCACTTATTTAATGGAAGTTTTTCTAGGCAAAGCAAGAATATAGGGTAAATGCCAATTGGAATCAGGCTTATCCTGATATGCTAGTTTATAATAGCAATTACTGAACACACACCCTGAAAACAAAAACCAGTGAGTCAATAATCTTATTTTATTAATTTCACTCTGACTGTGATTGGATCCCAATCTACTCTATGGTTTTTTTCAGAAGAATTTTTCCTATTTTAATAACTTCTCCCTGTACAGGAATCACTGACATTCCATAAATTCTAAGGCAAACACATTACCCTTTTGCAAGTCAAAACTCTTCAAAAATTTAATAATTGGTTTACAGCAGGGAGGCTTATAATGAGAAAAATTGCTCACAATGTTGTTCACTAAAAGAGGCATGGTTTCACACTAATTAGACGTTCTAATGAGAAAAAAGAATATGAAGTACTTTCATTTACAATGTACTCAAAGCATTGTTTTCCTCTATACAATCTAGAACAGTATTTTTTAACCATGGCAACTTTTTGAGAACTTCACAACCAGAATTCCCCAGCTAGCTTGCACTTTAGCTGCACTATCTTGTCAATTTTCAAACAGCTTTACTAGTATTTCATTGTCCTGTAGCTTAGTTATTAATAACATCTTCAATCTTGACAACTTTAAGATGTGTAGACTTCAATAACCACAATTCCCTAGCTGGCACATATTTTAACTGCACTATCTTGTCAGCTTTTAAACAGTTCTGCTAGTATTTCATCATCTTTCAGCTTAATTATTTTGTTTCCCTTTCCAGAATGTCTGGCCCTAGCAAAGTATCATCATGTTTGCATATGTTTTTATTTTTATATTTTTATATAAATCTCGACTAATTTTTCTTTCTATCTTTTTATTCCTTTGTCTTTTCTTGTACCCATTTTTGCCTAAAAGGTTCCCCTGATTTCTGATTTAAAAAAAAAACACAACTTGTCATCTTCAATTTTTGTAGGCTACTGATCTACAAAGAAACCTCATTAACTCAGCTGTTTGCAAAATGCAAAGAGACCATTCTCTCAGGCTACGGCTTGACTCACAGACTTAATTAAGACATAATCTAGTTTCTTTGGATTTGAATCAGTTTCTTTCATGAACTTCTCCCTTTAAGTTGCAACCCAGCATATAACATTTCACAAACACTGTGAACGCAGCTAGTTGTGTTTAATAGACACTCATGTTTGAGCAAAATATAGTTTTTGGAAATAGGGAGGGATGGAATAAAGATTTCACAAAATGATTCTTGACACACATTTTTTCACTTCTGAAATTTAAATGCAAAATTATTCCTTGTTGCAAGTTCATAATTCTCAAAATCAGATTTTTTTCCATTATTGCAACGTTAATATTTGTGCACTACATCTCCCATAATTTCCCAGCCAGCATGCCCAGGGTCCATAGATCTTAAAGTTGCTACGGTTGAGAAACATGGCTCAAAAAGAACAGCTTTTTTTTCTCTTCATGTTCTTGTTGTATTATTTGAGGTGCGCATGTAGTGTCATGTCTAATTCATGGATAATATTATGCTGTAATTTAATATGAAACAACATAATGAACAAATGAAGGTCTTTTAATTTTTTTGCAAAGCAAACAAGGTTGCTCCATTCATATCTCAGCATAGCAGTCCCTGATTGCTGGTTTAGAAATGAAATACTCTTTTAATGTTAAGTGAAAAACCAGCTCCTAGTTTTTAAATAATTTTTTCAATACTTAAAACATAGATTTCACTTTTCAGGAGTGAAATACATGAGGGATTCATGGTGTGCCAAAAATAAATAAGGAAAAACATCCCTAGACGGTCAGTTCTTGTGATGGGAAATGGGTATCAAA
Organism: Notechis scutatus; assembly: GCF_049901735.1. Classification (NCBI taxonomy): domain Eukaryota; kingdom Metazoa; phylum Chordata; class Lepidosauria; order Squamata; family Elapidae; genus Notechis; species Notechis scutatus. Next base: position 19,955,194 of record NC_142025.1, read on the forward strand.
TGATATGATTAACTGCTAGATTAGCAGCTACCAAGGATGGGCTACTGGGGGTTCGCAGGGGTTCGGGAGAGCCCCTAGCTAAGATTTTGTGTAGTTCAGAGAATCCCCAAATCCAACTCCTGGCTGGCCCTGCCCCGCCCCGCCCACCCCTCCCAGGAGTCCCCACGCGGCCTGTTTTGGATGCAGGTAAGGGCAGGGCGTACACAGAGGCTCAGGGAGGGTGAAAAATGGGCCTCCGGAAGTTTGGGATGGCCGGAAATGGGCCCATTCCCAGCTTCCAGAGAGCCTCTGGAGCAGGGGAGGCCATTTTCGCCCTTCTGCAGGCTTGAGGAAAGCATCCAGAGCCGGGGGGGGGGGTAAAAACGCCCACCCCTGGCCGTAGTGCAGGAGGCCAACCAGGCCATGCCCACCATGGCCATGCCTACCCAGCAACCGGGCAGAGAACCTGTTGCTAAAAATTTTGAAGCCCACCCCTGGCGGCTACTAATTATTATATCAAAAAACAGATAATCCCCTCCTACCTCAGGCAAAAGACACCTGGAAAAATTCAGGTACATAATATGGGTCAGGGAAAGAAGAGGATCAGCCTGAGGTGAGCAGAAGGAAGGAAAGGGAAAAGACACAGATAGGCATTGGGAAGATGGAGTGATCGGAGGGTTGCCTGAGGAACAAGGGCTATATTAGCACAATGCCCAAAGCTGGATTGTGATTTTTCAACTGCCTTTTAAATATGTTGTGTCAGTTCATCCAATGGGGGTTGTAAACCCTGTTTACGGTTTTGTGTGCTGTATGAACCTAGCTTCACTGTTTGTTTGGTTTTTAATAAACCAGGATAGATACAAGCCACAGCAATGACTATATATGAACTCAGCCAATATGAAGTCCTATCCCCAAAGAACTAGGCATAAATAATTTTTTAACCTATTTGAATAGAAAGAGCCACTCAGGAAAATACATTATGTTGAGGAGCAAAATCTTGCTACCCATTTTAGGAAGGATGGAATCGTTCTACATGTTACATTTAAATTGCCTTTATTGGTCCTTTTGCTCTTTTCAATCTAATGGTTGTAAGGATTGTTCCAAAAAAATATGCTCCTTGATCTGATTTAAACAGGCAGCCTAAATTGTACAGTAATGCATATCTTTGGTTACAGACTAAAACCCACAACAAAAAAGCAGATGAACTCTTAAATGCAAAATATAATTATCCGTGTTTCTCCTTTTTTTTTACTAATTAACTTTTTTCATATAATTTTTATTAAAATATTTTTAAAAGAAGGTACAAACTGGCACAAACTAATAGACAGTAGAAAAGAAGAAAAAGTATAGTTTCCAATATTCTTCACAGCAGTTATAAGTACAAATATATTTTGACCTTTCTCTCTGTTGGAAGAATTATCCTTCTGGGTTCAGTTCCAAGTAGGGAAAAAGACACTGGAAACATGGAGGCTGTTTGGAAAGATGGTTTAATGGTAAACAGGACCACATGCCTTGGACCTCCAAAGGAGGATGATCACATGCTTCAAGGTGAAGGAAAAGAGAAGGGAGGCCAAGATGCTGAGAGATCCTTATATACCCTCTGTTGGGCTCCACCTTAGTGTTTCCTGTTCCTGTGCAAGAAATGTATGTCATTGGCTCAGGGGTGGGATTCAAATTTTTTAACAACCAGTTCTGTGGGGGTGGCTTAGGTGGGAGTGGCTTGGTGGTCATGTGACTGGGTGGACATGGCTTGGTGGTCATGTGACTGGGTGGACATGGCTTGGTGGTCATGTTTTGGCTGGGTGTGGCAAACTCAGTATCACTCACATCGAGGCACACATCTCCTTGCCTGGCCTCTCATGACTGTGAGGATGTTGCAACAGTTGTAAGTGTGAAAAATGGTCATAAATCACTTTTTTCAGTGCCATTGTAACTTTGAATGGTCACTCCACACAAGCAAAGTACCAGCAAAGGAGAGGAAAAAAACCCCAGAGAAGTTCCTGAGACAGGAAGTCTAGTCCTGCCAAGAATGTAATAAGGGTTAGCGGAAAGGCAGTTTCTGTAAGCAACACCAGAATGTTTCCTTCCTACCTTCCTTACAGGTTTAGGCCAGTAATTTCTTCTAACAACCGGTTCTCCGAACTGCTTAGAATGTTAACAACCGGTTCTAGCGAATAGGTGCGAACTGGTAGAATCCCACCCCTGCATTGGCTGTCAGACTCTCAAGGGCGGGGGTCTTAACTAACTTTGTAGGCTTTGTCTGGACCACATGGCTTCACCTGAATGCTGGCTGATGCAATCTTCCCAGGCCAGATGGTGAGGTGGGTAGAGGCCTTTATTATGTAGAATACTCTGGTCTAGGCCTTAATGGCCCATTAGCAAAGGTGGGGGGGGGGTGAGTTTCTGCCTCTCTGAGGTGAGTTTCTGCTTCTGAGTTTCTACTCTTTTTAGGGAAAATATTCTACCTTTTTAATAATACCAGGATATTTTAATTTTCTAGGAGAGGGGTGGGTGCTAACTTCCTACATCTCTAAAGATATGTATTATTCTTCTATGATCTATCCCATGTAATCATCAAAATCATAAGTTAGAAGACCTGAAGGACTAGGTTGGGACAGGTTGCCATGGAAAAATATGTATAGTAACTAACAATATTCCCTCGATAGGATATAATTTCTAAATCAGGTGCAGAGAAAGTTATGAGATGATCCTTCTGATTTCAAACAGTAATAGCTATTAGTATTAATATAGAAGTGGAAAACAGGATGTACAACTTAGACACAACCACAGATCATGTTGGTAAATGCACGAGAGAGAGGAGAATTGAGTCTTGGTGGGAAGAATTCTTGGTTTGTTCCCATATCTTTGGTGCAAATTGACTATGCTGGTACAAACTGCTTTTGTTTTTTGTTTGCATGAAGTGAATTTTGAAATGAAAATGATCAATTGCAGAATAACAAGTTCACTCAAAGAAGGGAAACTTGCACATAACTAGGGTCCAAGTACTTCATATTTCCTTAGCACTGACCTCACATCTGGAGTCTGAACTGCAACTGTATTGAGTATCTGGTTAAGCACTTTCTTTTTCAAGGGTTTTGCTTTTCCTTGTGACCTTAGAAAACCCACTTCTCAGCAACCTTTCAAATGTAAACTGATCCAAGCTGCAAGCAGAAAGCCCAAAGAATGCACTTAAATAGTGTGAGTGTCACCTGAGAGTTGACTGTTTAATTATGCAAGAATCTCAGCTATGCTCTGCCAAAGCATCAGAGTTGGAAGGTTATGGGGTCTAGAACATTATCTCCATTGAAAAAGAAAAAGACACTACAGAGCCAAGTATCCACTTGCAAACAAAAAATCCAGGCTTCATTCTGAAATCATGAAATTCTTACTGACAAAGAAAAAAAACCCCAAATATTTATTTACAGCACTGCCTGCAGATTTAGTCATACATTCTTAAGCTCTACTGCCTTCAGTAGAATTTAAACATGCATAGACTGTAAAATGATACTGGAATAAGTTAACCAATCATCTGCTGACAAGCTTAATCTCTCCTCTCCAAAAGGCCTTCCCTTAAGTGCTAGTGTCCTGCAAAACCCACATGATATAAGGTGCATAGGTATGTGTATATGTATAAATATATACATATATACTAAATATATTACTAAATATAAATGGTTAGTTTGACTTAACGTGTTTTGCAAATCTATCCATTGTGATTAATAAATTGTTCTTAAATAAACCACAGTTTAACATAATCTATGAATTTAGGCATAGTTCTATTATCCAGTAATACATTATAAACACGGGATGATGTTTGGACTATTTTTCATTAGAATGCCAATGTGGCAAAGAAAACAATAATTTTCAGCTCCAATGCTTTTTAGCAGCTTATTGAAGAAGGTCCAGAATTTCATTCAGAAACTCATCTGAGTCCTCGGGTAAGATCCGTGTTTTCCCCTAACTTCCTCACTAATACAGGTCATGGTCACCCATAACTTCCTGATTGCAGGAATGGAGGACATTTTCCTCTTCCCACTCCCAGTCCATTGTTTTCCAGCTTTGCTTCAAAACTGCTGTTTTTCCATTTAACTGTCTTCAGAGTAGATGGTCTCCAATGCTTTGTTCCTTTCTAGTAACAACCTCAGCTCTGATTGGCTCCAGTGGCGCCAGTGGGGCTAGCCAACACCAGGGCATTCACTTTGTACTGGGATGGTATGTTCCTTACAGTTAAAATAAACTTGGAGTTTTCAAGGATGCAGTATTGAGTTAAGAACCCGTTCTCCTCCATGCTGCATCGAGAGCCCAGGATGGGTTGACTCCTTCCTATGATGTCATAGCTGAGTCTGTACTAAGATATAAAAGCCAGCCTCTGGGAGAGACCTCAGCTTTTGACTCAACTCCTTTCAGTCAGTAGCTGTGTCTCTGAAAGCGTTCTGTTAGATTGCAATCACCAGCGATCTTCAGTACTTTTTTCCTCTCTTCAAGCAGCTCCCAGGGATCTGGGCAGCTGCTCTTCCAGGAGAGCCCTGCAATGTTGGGAGCAGCGTCACAGAGCTCTGTGCAGGCAAGCTGGGCAGCGTCTGCAGACCTCCCCCACGCCTGCAGTTTGGAGCGACCGTAAACACGATCGATCGGCAAACTGATAAGAGCTCCAATCAGCTGATCGTGTAGCTGGTTGCTGTGTTTTTCCCTTGCTCCCCTCCAGTTTATAAAATGCCAGTTTGTACCACCTCCAGCTCGCTTCCCATACTTATCCCCCCTCCTCCCCCTGTTACTTATGACAGCCGAAAGATGCAAAGCAATAGTAGAAGATCTTGAAGGCTGACATTAGTGCATGCAGAGGTTTTGCCTTCTCCCATTTTGTTCCTAGACATGGTCAAGGAACAGTGCGCTTCTCCTTCGGCAGGTCCTCACCCATCTTCTCTAGATAAGCATTTCTACAATGTCAGTGCAGCTCTGACAATGGCCTGGCAGTGCCTTCTGTTGACATTCCTGTTCTGGCCTCGTTCTCATCTTCGGGCACTCCCATGGAGCCAGAAGATATCCTGAAACCGGATGATAAACGTTCCGAACAGACCCTCAAGCGCAATCACCAGGCTGCTGCTTGGGCTGTTCGGGCTTCAACAGCAGCATCCTTCTTCACCAGGGCATCCATACGGTGGCTGCGCCAACTCCAGAATAGATTGCCTGCTTCTCTCTGACCTTCGGTCTCACCAAGACCTTAATAAGATTATTGCGGTGGCGGAATTCACTGCGGATGCCACTCTCAATTCTGCCAAATTTGCATCCAAGGCCATGGCATCTTCTGTAGCAGCAAGAAGACTTTTATGGCTCCGAAATTGGCAGGCGGAGTCACGCTAAAATGGAAGCTGGCTTCAGTTCCATTCGCAGGCAATAAGCTTTTTGGCGATGCTCTGGAACCTTATCTCATCGAAATCAGAGATAAACGTAAAATTCTCTCTTCCTCTGGGAAGAAAGCCGACTATCACCCTGCTCCTTATCACCCTCCTGCCTTCCGAGCGGAGACCTCATCTCGCTTTCCCCGCTCTCACAGGCCATACTCCCAATGCCAAGACCAACGGGCAGAAACATCTGGCAAGCAACAACCTTCTACTGGTAAACTGCCCTTTTGGGGGGAGGGGGTCATTCCTTTCATCGCTCTAAGTGATCCCTCGTTCTCCCCACCCATCGGAGGTCGCCTAGCCTTCTTTGCCTCCAAATGGGAGGAGTCAACGAAGGACACCTGGGTGCTCAGCACTATTAGGTCAGGGTTACAATTGGACTTCCTAACCCCACCCCCCAAAATTTTTTTTGATCTGTCCTGTGTCTCGGGACATTTCCAGGCAAGCCCTCATGAATCAGGCCATTCAGCACCTTCTTGAAATCAGGGCTATTCAACCTGTTCCCCCGTCTCAACGGGGACGTGGACTTTACTCTCGCCTTTTCATCGTTCCCAAAGCCTCAGGGGGGTGGCGAGCCATACTTGATCTAAAATTTCTCAATCAATTTGTAAAATACAGGTGATTTAAAATGCAGACTCTGCATTCTATTTTAGAGAGCATTCAAGAGGGCGACCTCCTCTCTTCCATTGATCTCACTGAGGCTTACCTCCATCTTCCAATTTGGCCTCATCATCACCAGTTTCTCCATTTGTGTTATCAGAATGCCCATTACCAATATCGAGCACTTCCCTTTGGCCTCTCATCAGATCCAAGGGTCTTCACAAAGGTTCTGGCAGCATTGGTGGCATCTCTGCATTCTATTCCAGTGAGGATCCAATGCTACTTGGACAACATTTTGATTCTTTCCTCTTCCATCCTTGCGACTCATCGGGATATGCAAATTACCCTGTCATGTCTCCAGAGCCACAGATTTTCCATCAACACCAAAAAGAGCCAGCTCTTTCCTACAACCAAATTGCAACACTTGGGAGCAGTCATCGATACCATGTCGTGCCAGGTTTTCCTGTCTCCAGCTCGTGGAAAGAGCCTTGCAGAGATCATCAGCCAGATCCAGCAACATCAAATTGTCCCCGTCACTGCTGTCCAAACTTCTGGGGGAGATGGTTTCCTGTATTGGCATCGTCCCGTGGGCTCGGTTCCACTCCCGAGTCTTCCAGTGGTTCCTGCTTCCCTACCAACAAGCAGGAACCAGCCACTCATCCATCAAGGTCTCACTCCCGCCACAAATCTGGAGATCTCTCAATTGGTGGCATTCCCCATCTATCTGGAGGGGACTCCTGTTCAGGGACCCAGACAGGCTAGTGATAACCACCGATGCCAGCCTCCTGGGTTGGGGTTCCCATATGCAAGGCCAGATAGCTCAGGGCGTTTGGTCCAGATCCGAACAGACACTTCCCATAAATTGGCTAGAGCTCAGAGCCATTTTTCTGGCTCTCAAGCATTTCAGGCAATCAGTGACTGGTTCTAGTCCTTACGGACAACATGGCCGCAAAGGCTTATGTCAACCAGCAAGGGGTGACGAGGTCCAAAGCCCTCATGAGAGAGGCTCTATGGTTGGGGTTATGGGCAGAGAAACACCTATTATCGATCTCGGCGGACCATATCTCTGGGGTTGACAACTCCCAGGCTGACTGGCTCAGCAGGAGCCTAGTCGACCAGGCAGAATGGTCCATTCCTCCGTCTCTATTCAGGGATCTTTCCCTCAGATTCAGAACACCGGAGGTGGATCTTTTCTCCACTCCTCAAAATGCCCAAGTCACCAGATTCTTCACCAGATTTCCTTGCCAGGGAGCGGAGGGGACCAATGCTCTTCGGTACAGATGGCCCAAGGGTCTCATCTACGCCTTTCCCCCGCTTCCCATCATTCCGGCAGTAATTCAGAAGAGGTTGGAGGAACGTGCAGAGCTCCTCCTGGCACCCTATTGGCCAAGGAGGCCCTGGTTTGCGGACCTGGTCAACCTATCAGTGGCTTCTCCTTGGAGGATCCTTGCCCATCTAATCTCCCTTCACCAGGGGGCCCTACTCCACCCAGAGCCCCAATGGTTAAAGCTGACCATGTGGCACTTGAGCGGCAGCGGCTAGAGGAGAGCTGATCTTCCAGAAAGGGTCATTCTCACTATCCTGGCTTCTCGCAAACCTTCTACAAGGTGCATCTATGATGCCACCTGGAAGGCTTTTTCCCGATGGTGCCTCAGGGAGGGTCTTTCTCCTGCTTCAGCCCAGTTGGCAGAAGTTCTTAGCTTCCTTCAGCATGGGCTGGAGAAAGGTTTGGCCCCCAACACCTTACGCAGGTAGGTTGCGGCCCTCTCCTCAGTCCTTTCATGGGGTTTGCATCCTTCCTTATCCCATCACACTTCAGTCAGGAGGTTTTTGAAAGGGGCTTCCAACCTGCACCCTCTGGTGGTTCACAGGTATCCTTCCTGGGACCTTCATTTGGTCCTTAATGCCCTTAAAAAGCCCCCCTTTGAACCCCTTAGAACAGTGTCTCTCCATTTCCTGACTCTGAAGGTAGTGTCCCTTGTTGCCATCACTTCTGCCAGGAGGGTTTCCGAGCTTGCTGCTCTTTCCATCAGACAGGACCTTTGTTCCTTTCACGATGATAGGGTTGTTCTTCGTCTGGACCCCTCATTTATTCCGAAGGTTAACACCTGGTTTCACAGGTCCAGGACATTGTTTTGCCTGACTTCTGTCCTCTCCCGCACCATGACTTAGAGCGGCAGTGGCACACGCTAGACGTAAGAAGGGCTCTTAGAATATACATTAAGTGCACTTCCTCCTTCAGGAAGTCGGAAGCCATGTTTGTTTCCTTTTTCCCTTCTCACTTGGGGCACAAGGCCTCTTCTCCTACTATTAGCAGGGTAGGTCAGGTCTTGCATTGAGCAGGCCTACAAAGCTGCGGCCCTTCCGCTTCCCCGGGGTCTGACGGCGTACTCTACCAGAAGCGCAGCCAATTCTGCTGCCTGGATGACCCAAGCATCCTTGGAGATTTGTCGTACGGCTACGTGGACATCCCCATCTTCTTTCATCAGACACTACCGTCTGGATGCTTTTGCCTCAGCGACTGCAGCCTTTGGCAGACGGGTGCTTCAATGAGTGGTTCTACAGTCGGTGTGATGAGCCAGACGAGGACCCGCCCGTGGACATGCAAACTTTGGTATGTCCCATCCTAGGCTCTCGATGCAGCATGGAGGAGAATGGGCATTGGTAGAAGTTACCATGAACGCCCTTTCTATCTATGCTGTGAGAGAGCCCAGCCCCTCCCTTGATTTGTCCGGAGAGGGTAAGACATATTTCTGTATTTATTTTGGGCTTTCAGAGACACCTTTCAGTCTGTCAAGTATCTTGGCCAAAGCTGGGGTCTCTCCCGGGGCCTGGCTTTTATATGTTAGTACAGACTCAGCTATGATGTCATAGGAAGGAGTCAACCCATCCTGGGCTCTCTCGCAGCATAGATAGAAAGGGCGTTCACGGTAACTTCTACCAACGCCCATTCTCAGACTAAGAAGGCCATACCTCATTTACCTACTATTTCCATGTGCTCATGCTTTCTGTTTCTGCTCAGGTGGGATGAAGTATCTTGCTCTGCCATGCCATACTCACAGTACCACAAAGGTTCCCTTTATTTTTTTTAAACATCTTTAGATCTCAACAAACTTACTGCCTTGTTTCTGTGAAGTTTTTCCTTGCTAGAAAGTTTTCATGAACTTACAGAGGCACCAAAGAACAACCTGTTCCCTAATGCTTTGATTATTGTACCAACTAGGATGATACATTAGGAAAAAGGGAGGGAGTGTCTGTGTTGGTGTCAAAAGAGATAAATGTTGGAAAGGGCGGTGAATTCATCCATGTGTGCAAATAACTGGGAAAGCAAAGTAAACAACAGGGACTAGTCAGAAAGGAACAATCCCTAAAATGGAAAAAATACACACTGGTAGAGCAGTCTACACAGAAGCCAGTCAATTAGGGTTGCTTTCCTGAATGAGTAAGTAAGGGCAAAAAGCAGGGGGAACAGCCAATTCTATACAGTATTGTGGTCTCAGCATCCACCCCACTTCAATCTGGAGTGGAAGTTCAAATTTCTGAAGTAGGTTTAAAATGTAGCAGGGGAGACCAGCAGCTTAGGCTGCAGTGCAGAATTGTCCTTAAAACAGTGTGTCCTCCTGAGTCATCTGTTGGCCCTTAACTGTGGATCTGTCCTTGGGGGCTAGCCAATATTATTACCTCTGAGCTTGGAGTCTTCGTGTTAAGATCGCCAAACCTGGATCCATAAAAGCGTAGATGGGTTCCAAATGTTGCTGAATGGTAGCTTTTAAATTAAATGTAGAGAAAATAATTCAGTTATCTGTAATTAATGGAACATTTTTACCATTTTTGTCCTGGCATTGTTCCCTTTCTTGGCATGCATTCCCCAGTATGTGGGGAATGAGATTCACAACCCAAGTGCAATCTTCAGCCTGACAAGATTTATACAGCCCTCGCCATGCATACATTAGATGTAGAAAGCTTGAGCATCAAAGTCCCTATAATCATTATTTCAGAGCTTTATACCTCTTGTTCTTCTTACATAATAGGCCACTCAGTTTGCATGCTTAATTTATTGAGGGTATGTGATAGGCATGTACTGGCTGTATGACATGTAATCACAACATTTAGGAAGTTTGTTATTTATTAAATTTATAAATAACAAACTTAATAAAAAAAACTGTCCATTTCATTTGCATGATTAGGCAAAATAACTTAGTAAAAAAACCAGCCAAATTTAAAAACAGAAATAATATAACAAAGCAGCTCAGGAACTCAACTATCACAGCCAAGATCAAGAAATAAGTTCACGTATACTATCATAGCGCCAGGCTTGATGGCAAATCCTAGGTTTTTAATATCTTGTGAAAAGATAGGTCAGAGAAAGTCTAATTTTTGAGGGAATAATGTCATAAAGGGTAGTCCTAGGGCAGAAAGCTCTCTTCCTGGACCCTTATAGAAGGCACCTAGAGCAGGCCTTTCCTGCCAGATCTGACAGGATAGGTAGACACTACTGGGGAAAGACCATCCCATAAGTAGCCAGGCCCCAAACCATGAAGGCTTTAAACCAGCACCATTAGTTGTATCTGGAAATAACCTGTAGTCAATTCAGCTTGAGCAGTCACATGTGGTAAGCAACCGGTGCCCATATCTGCCTGAGCCACCACAATTTATACCAGCTGAGGTTTTCAAATGTAGGGCACATTGCAGAAATCCAAACAGTGCCATATTGTGGCCTGAATTCACTAATGTGGTATAATGGATATAGTATTGTGCTAGAATTGAGGTTTACTTCAAATCTACTCTCAGCTCACTGTTTTCATAGGGTTATTGTGGTGGGGAAAATGGTGTGAATGATACCAAATGCCACCTTGAGTCTTAGTCATAAAAGTAGTTCAATAGAACATGCAATAATTGAACTGCAGTTGTATCCCTTCTCAAAATGCCCTTGATTCTTAATAGTACATGATGTTATTACAGACTGGATTCATCCACATAAAGGATCAATATTTATTATTTCATCTTATTAATTTTACTTGGAACCACGCATTATTGACTCTTTATGTATTGTAAGATGGCTTACAAATAGGCTGAAGCGAAGTTCAGTTTCAACATGAACATATGCTTAAGACCATTAATTGACTCTTTTATTGTAATTCATTTAAAATAGTCTGACATAATAAAGTCAAAGAAAATCCCATGACATTTAAGTTTCTTATGTACAAGGATATTTCTACTGCATTGTATGAGTTCATTGTTTTAGAGTCATTGTTTTGTCAGTTACTTGCTTATTTGTATATTAATAAATAAAATGGGTGGGTGAAAGTGTGGCATCTGAATGGATATCAGTAATATATTTCACATATAATTGAGAAGGGCACCAGCAGGTCATTTAGCTGTTTCTATCCTCCTTAGTTCCTGTGTTAGATTTATCAATACTTATAACCAGCTGAAAAATCCCAATTCATCTTTGGTCATTGCACTAATACAGCCCTTGTTCCTCAGACAACTCTCTAGTGATTCCCCAAATTTCAGTTGGAATTACACAACTTGAAAAAGTTGAATGGAATTTATCCAAGCCAAAAGCTTTTATTCTTACAACTTCACACTAAAGCAAGTAGCCACACTGAATGACTAAAGAAAATGCTACACATTCACTAAACTGGCTCAATATCTTAATACACTGGGCTAAACCACACGTGTAATTGTGCTGTATTTACAGAACATGCCCAAAAACCACATTTTGACATGTAGTTTTTGTTGTAGTTAAAACCAATCCTTTCCTCGTGAAAGAACAGTTGCTTAATCTGAAAGTTTCATTAATCCAGCTGTTGCTTCTTTGCTGCCCTCTAGTGATAATCCAGATTTCGGCAGTCCACATCTGTTCCCCGTAAACCCTAGATCTGTGTAGTTTCCATGAAACATGTTTCATTCTGCATTTATTCTATCAATTGTCAGAAATTACTGAATTTGTGAAAAGATGGTTCAGCTCGTTTTCTCAGGTTTATTTATGAGGTTGATGCCTCAGTTTAGAAAAATTCAACGAAGTTGAACAAATTTCCTCTTCCTTTTTTGCCACAGCCATTGTTTTCATAGTATTTTAGGGTGTTTATTCAACTGGGGGTTCCGCTTGGTCATTGCTATGAAATTTAGGATGAAAAGTAATTCAAAAAAATCTTATTAATGTAACAAAAACATACCACAATCTCAAGAGCAGCAACCTGTTGCAACGTTTTTTAGAACTAGATGCAGGGTTAGAAATCGATCGTTCTAATTTAACACGTGTATCTCTTTACGCTTTCGCGTCTGCAAGTAAGTGAAACAAGGAAATGTCCCAAATATTATTTTAAAAAAATCACTCCACACTTAGACCATTAAATAACCAATTAAATAACCAATCTTCACAAGTCCACGCGCAACTCCCCAACAATCCACACGCGCGCTACTGCGCGTTGTAAAAGAGCCGTCAATCAGTCCCAGATTGACATTCGCCTCCTCCAATCAAGCAGACTTCCAGTTGGCGGCAGGCGGAGTGAGCTTCGATTCCCCACTCCCGGCAGGCAGGGGCCAATCAGGACAGTGACTACAAAAAACAGGGGCGAGTAATTCGCCGCTCCCGCTCTCTTGTCTTCAGAGCTCCGCCCCGGCTGAATGGGGAGGATGTGAATGGACCTCGCGCGGTAGCCGAGCGCAGCCTGTCGCTACGTGAGGCGCCCGGGGCAGGTGGAGGGAGGGACTGCGGGGCCGCTGCGCCTTCCCCCTCCCCACGCTGACTCGGGAGGGTCGGTGCTCGGCCGGTGGCTGCGGTAAAAGCGCCGGCGAGAAAGGAGATTGGGCGGGATTCGCCCTGCCCGGCTGCAGCTCCTAGAAGTGCGGACAGAGGGAGGTCCCGAGGGTCGCTCTTCGGCTGCGACAGCGGCTGGCGGTGGAGCCCAGCAGCAGGTGAGATCTGAGTCGACCGAGAAACGACTCTGCCGCGTTCTTGCACTGGGCTTTACAGAACACGGCGGAGTTTAGTGGTGGCTCGGCTATAGAAAAGGCGGACTGGGGTTCCCACGACCCACGAACCTCTCCCGGACCCAACACGCATTTTTGGAAACCCCAAAGCGATCGGCTTAGTTTGACTCAATGTGTGCTTCTGTTAACTTCCTGAGTTGATTTGGCGCGCCATGGTGGTTAAGTTAGCCATGGATAAACATGTAGCGTGGTGTCAAACTAGTCGTGAGAATGAGGCGTGGGTAGATGGTGGAGGGTTTAAGGTGTGAGAAAATGCCTGGTTTCTTCAGCTAGTGACAATACCGTTACATAAAGAAAGAGGCTCTGAAATAAAGGAGGCAGTAATGGGAGTTGTGAGGTGGGGTATCTGTCTCTCCTCTTCTTACACCAGGCACATGCAATTTGCTCTTCTAGGCAATTCTGGCAAACCTTGAATAAACGATACAAGATATATTTTCACGCCTAAAATATACCTTTAGGTACAGGAGATCTAGTAAATATATCATGTTTTAAATTAATACCAGTCTGTTCATAAGACATTTATTCAGTGTTAGAGGTGTAGAATTGGACTGAAATTCTTATTGCTCAAATTCTTATTTTACTGCTTTTTATAGCGGATTAAGTATGATTTTTATACACTTTAGCATGCTTTTACATTTAAAGATAAAAATACAATAAAATCTAATAGTCAGCCATAGTACAATATTTGGGCAGTTTCCAACTATAGTTGGGTTTGCAAACATGCTAAAACTAAGGGTATTTTTCTAATTTATGGCTCAGTTATTGTGCAAATCGAGCCATGTGATTTGTTTGATTCATTTGTGTCGCCAAACCCAGGCTGATCAATTTACCATGTAACCGATATCTTAGTTCACTTATGGCTTAGCATGTCCGTACTACCACAGTAGCTAGACTACTGTGACTTGTTCAGAACCACATAATTCTAAGAAGTCATGCATTTATGGGAAAAGGTGTGTTTATTCCTGCAATACCACAAGATAAGTGGATCAGTATTATTCCCTATGATTTTTCTTGGGCGGCCTGTGTGATATGTTTATATGGATGTACTCCCACAATTATTTGTTTATAGTAGTTTGACATGGCGTTTTAATTATTGGTTGCACACTGTCCAGAGATATGTTCAGTGAGATGAGTGGCCATGTACATTTGTTAAATAAAGCAAATGACAAGAGTGGAATTAACAGCATCGATGATGGTGTTCACTGTAATTATTTCCCCCCCCTCAAAAATGTCTCTAACACTGATACAGACAGTATTTATATCTTTAATTTATAAGCATAACAGTGCTTTGCACTACTAAACACATTTTAGGCATAAGGTTATATAACTCCTGACAGACCAGAGATATGTTTTTGTCATAGGTGTTGAATGATGGAGAGGATATTGTTTCCAAGAGCAATAGGATATTTTAAGATTTAATATTGATATTGTATCCTGTATTTCTCAAACAACTATGTTTATAATGTTTAGTTACAGGATCAAATTCTGTTTTCATTGTTTATATTTAATCTGCAGCACAGAAAGCAGATAAAGCAAAATACTCGTAAATCTATATGTGGCAAAAGGCTTTTCTCTCACCTGGAAAGGTTCTAAGGGTGCATGCTATGATGTGTAAGCTTAAGAATAAGGCTGTATCCCTTTCTTTCTGCATTATTTTAATGGCAACAAATTTATGCATATTTAATTAAAGGCCGAGAATGTTTAGTATTCAAGGTACACTTTAGTACTAAAGGTATTAATGTTTCAAATGCCTGTTGTACATAACTGTCCTATTTTAATTTTAGTATTTTTTAATGCAATACAGTGTTATCATTCTTTCAAATAGAAATTAACTTTAGTTGCTGAATGTAAGATTGTGTTTATCTGTATGAAGGATCCAAATCTGCATTTTTATAGAGTTGAACATAATTTTAATAATCCATCACATCATTTAGCAGTGAAATGTTTTTTCTTGTAAAATCAAATAGGCAGTACTGGAAAACATATAGGTAGTACAAGAGCTACAGTGTTTCTCATATAATAAGGCCGGGTCTTATTTTTTTTTGAGCCCCGAAAAAATGGCTAGGCCGTCTTTTCGGGGGGTGACTTAATTCCCCCCCCCTTGCATCTTTGGGCGGGCGGGTGGCGACGGCTTGGATGTTGACCTTGGCGTTGGTGGGGCACTTCGTATCGGGGTCAATGCAGGCAGCACCATATCCAGGTGTGCAACAAAAGTACTTCCTAACGGCAAACCCCCCCACCTTTCCCCCCCATTTCGCATGTTTTAATATAGGCCTTAATTTGGGGGGAGGGGCTTAATTTCATTTCATGCCTATAAAACATGCTGGGACTTCCTATTGGGGGAGGCCGTATTGTTGGAGAAGCAGGGTATATATTTTAAAAGTAAAGGAGGAGGAAAAACCTCTTTTAAGATCTGACAAAACATTGCACATTTTGAATCATAAAACTAAAAATAACAGCAAAAGAAACTACTTTTTTTTAACTTGCATTCAAAAAGGGGCAGAGAAAAGAGTATAAGAAAAAGCTCCTTGTAAGACACAACTGGAGATTTATAAATGGAGAATTTAAACTAGATTTCATTATTTATTATTAAGTTTATTTAGCAATAGATATAAATATTGTCTGAGACCACCTTGTTCTTAATGTATTTAGGGCAGAATTGTGCATCCGAATTCATCCCAAGAGCCAGGTTATTGCTTCAACATATACTCATTTTGTGGCTGGATGACATCAGTATTGGACTTTTTGAAAGGGAAGCCCTACTATTGCTTCATATTCCATTCTCCATTAAGACAGACCAAAGGAATCATTGCTTTCTTTTGCAGTAAGGATCTTTACACTTTTTGGTATTGATTGGATCGTTTAGGTAACAGTTCTGTACACAGGTATTCCTCGAGTTGTTATCACTTGTTTAGCAACCATTCAAAATTACAACAGCATTGAATGAGGGAGGTTTGTGATTGGTCTGTGAAATTGCAAATGTTGTGCAGCTATCCCCATGTTCATATATATATATATATAACCTTGTTCTGAGTGCTCTGGCACCCAGCTTATGATTGTGAAGTTACAGTAAACTGCAGTTGTGGGATTGCCATTTGAGACCTTTCTTGCCTGCTTCGCACAAGCAGAGATTTTCCATAAGTCTTTCACAAGTTGTGACATTTCAAGGAGTTCCACTGTAGAGTACATGATCCCTATGCCTGCTTCTGGCTCTCACCAACCTACCTACACCTCTCAACACCCTCCAATTGTCTTTTTCCTTCGTTGGCCTACCTACCCCGCCAGTGCCTGCCTGGGGCATCCCACCATACTCTTTATTTAGGACTCCAACCTCTTCCCATCTAATGACCTGAACATCCTGGCGTTATGATAGCAACAGAGACGGCCTGAATTGCCGTTGCTAAGCAGTGTGGTCATGCGACATCATGCTTTATGACCACATCGCTTAACAATGGCAATTGCAATCCCAATTGTTGTGAGTTCCATGGGATATATTGTGGCTTCTTCGGTGTGGACTTAGATAGGATTACACGGCAGGTTTAGCACTGCATCTGTTACCTGGCAAGAGTAGAGAATCAGTCGATGTCACCTGTTGTGCTAAGCTTGGTCGTTTCATGGATTCTGTTCTTGTCTTTTAAAACTTTGCTGTATCTATTCAATTTAAACTGGGGGGAGGGGGCAGTGACTAACTTGCTCCCTGTTGCATCTGACATATTTCTTCAAGGAATTTTTTTGTGTATTTCCTAAAGCTTTATGATGGTGACAGCATGTACGCATTGTAAAATAAGTTATGGCGTTAAAAGCAAGCCAGAGAATTGTCTGTCAAAGAAATTGCATATTCACTCTTTTTTCCCTGTGACCTATTATATATTTCCCATTGTGCTTTCCATTCAATGCTGTTGCAGTTTTTTCTGCCAAGGAGCTATAAGAAATGCAGGAACTGGTTATTGAGGTAATTTTATTTATGGTGATTGTAACAAGATGGAAAGTTTAATTGGCTACTTGGTGTATTGAAATATAAACAGGTAGTCCTTGCTTAACAATCACTCATTCAGCGCCCATTCAATGTTATAACAGCACTGAAAGAGTGATATTTAAGACTGGTCCTTGTACCTAGGATGGTTGCAGCATTCCCCACGGTCATGTGGCTGCCATTTGTGACATCTTTTGCCGGCTTCCTACAAGAAAAATCAATGGGAAAGCTTGCAGGAGGTTGCAGATGGTGACCATGCGATGTCAGGAAGGATTCTCTTAAGAACTAGAAGTGCTGGAGTTTCCCACACTAAAGCGATGTGGTCATGTGAATTTGCACTTTACAATTGTGTCACTTAATTATGGAAATTCCAGGCACAATTACTGCTGTTAAGTGAGGACTAAATTGCATGGAGAAAGTAGTGTTTCTTTTTTTAATCCTTTCCTTACAGTTAGTTTGATCCTAATCCTCTCTTCCTACCTGAGCAATTTGAACTCTAATTGTATTCCTTTCATTTTCAGGCATAAAAGCCATTCTGTTTTCCCATGTAACTGGTGCCATTCCCATTTCTTTTTTCGTCTGTTGAAATAATCACTGGCATTGAGTATGGATTATAGGGATGAATTCTTTATTGGCCAAGTGTGATTAGACTCACAAGGAATTTATCTTGGTGCATATGTTGTACATAAAAGGAAAAGATACATTCATCAAGAATCATAAGGTACAACACAGTGATAGTAATATGGGTACAAATAAGCAATCAAATCATACTAGGAAACAGTCAATATAAATAGGGATGAAGTTATGAAAATTTGCTAGAGAAGAAATCAAAGGCTCCGACCGTATATATTATTCCTGGAGATAGTCCATGGGACAAAAATGTAGAACTTTATTCTCCTCAGATGCAAAATAGTATTTGTCACGTACATTTTGACATAACTCATGTTACAGGGAGGGTGAAAAAGATTGCTATGTTAACTCAGTTAAAAAAGAAAAGAATGACACAATAAGTGGACTTGTTGATATATAGTATTTTTGGTAGTCTTTCATCAAACAGGACAGAAGAACCAGTTTTCTTAAGATACTGGCCTTTGCCAGACTAATTAGCTGAGATCTTTTAATTAGAAATGGGTGTGTGAGATTAAATTTTACTTTTTTGCACAGCCAACAGGTGTGTGCCATTCATCTCTAGGTTTTCCTGAATATTCTTTGTGGGCAGATTTAATTCACATCCTCTTAAAATGTAGCTCCATTTCTTATTCATGTGCGATATGGAATAGCTTTGTGTCAGGTCAAGTCTAACGATTCACATTGTTACAGAGCTATTGTGTTAAGTATAACGTAAAATTATCTATCCATTTGCATTGTTACTTTTAATAATTAATGGATGTTTTCTCTGGCAATTTGTGCACTGTATTTTGACTATTGTTTGCCATGGTTGTTCAGCAAATCATTGGAATTCACCACAATTTTGAAGTGAATCTAACTTACTTCACTGATTTTGTTTGTTGAGGGCTGGCTGGGAAAGTAGCAATGGTGATCATGTGACCCTGGGATCTGGAAACTGGCACAAATCATGTGACTACAGGGATGCTGTGAGAACTGGCCATAAGTAACTTTTTTCAGTGTCGTAAACTTCAAGTGATCACTAAACAAATGGTGGTAAGTCAAAGATTATCTGTACCTTTTGTTTTATCTGCCGTTGCTATTTCTGGCAGTGAAAAGATCGAGATTTCATTTTGGAATGCTTTATGGTGAGTTTTTCTTACCTTCAGTACTTGCAAAAACCTGAGTTATGAAGAGGATGGCCAGGTAATTGGTACAGAGGAGAGGCAGTCAGCTATCTATTGTTAAGTGGGATTCTGCTTTGGTTAAGTGATAACTGATGAGTTTTTCATAGATACTGAAATGAAGATGAGCCCAGAATACAGCACTATTTCACTTCTTTATGAACTGAGATATTTGCAAGGAGAAGGCTGTGGTTACCTTGTAACTTACATATAACTTTGTTTTTCTGCACCATCCAAATTACGCAGAGTAACCCTTGATCTATGAATGAATGGAACTGCTTCCACCAAACTCTAGGAATGGAATCAGTGATTGATTTTAAATCAATGAAAGCAAATTTCAAGAGTGGGAGTATGGGAGCGTATATTCCTCTGGTAAAACAGCAAGATAACATATTGATCTGTGGCCAACTTGTCTTCCCTAAAGCTGACTTGTTTTTAGCTAGAAATGTGTTTCATTTTTATTTTATTAATTAATTTGTTATAACCAATCCAGAAGCGTTTGGAACAAAATGCATGCATATATTTTACCAGAATGCTTGGAGACTAATCCAACAATATTTGGAAGATATTTACTTAAAAAGTGAAACAGTAATAGAATAATTCCTGCCTTTAGGAATTTGGAATGTGTTATTAATATATGTGAATAAAGCGATTCTAAGGAGAACCCATCATTTCCCCTTACTTCTTAATACTTCAGAAGTAGGGGTGGGATGCTACCAGTTCGGCCCGGTTCTATAGAACCAGTAGCTCTGAAGAGCAGCATACACTGAGCCGGTTTGGTGTCTGCTGCTCTGTTTCGCCCAGCTGCCCGCCTGGGCTCTTGGCTGTCCTTTATTTCCTGCTTTTTCAACCTCAGCTGCTTTTGAAAAAGCAGAAAAGAGGATTTTCAAATGCTGCACACCTGTCAGCTGGCCGGGCGGCACAGCTGAGGTTTTTAGGAAATGGTCTACACGTGCACGCAAAACATACTCTCACCAGAGGTGGGATTCTACCTTCCGGAGAACCAGCAAATCGCGCCACATCAAACTTGCCTGCTAAGTTGCTATTTTCCTCCCCCGACCATCAGCTGTTCTGCTGTGCTGGGAGATTTAGATTAGCTAGAAAGCAGGAAATCATCAGATTTCTTGCTTTTTAGCTAATCTAAAAGCAAACTGAGCCTGAAACTTCTATTATTCAGTGCAGACTCAAGTAGCAGATGGCAGAAACACAGATCTCTAAGTGAATCTGTGATTCTATGAGCAACTCAATCTGCCTGCCTGTTCTGTCTGATTTTGATTAAAAGTTGCTCTTTTTTATATAAAAAATTCAATATTTACATACACGGTGTGTTGTGAGTTAATTTTGTGAGTTTGCTTGCTAGCAAATTTTATGAGTTTGCTAGGAAACAAATTTTATGTGACAGACTCAGGTAACCAATTGCAGAAAGATAGATTTCTGAATGAATCTGTGATTCTGTGAGCAACTCAATCTGCCTGCTTTGCCTGATTTTGGGTAAAAGTTGCTCTTTTTTAATAAAATATTCAATATTTACATAAATACTTATAATATTTATATACAAGCCATGCCCAGCCAGTCACATGACCACCAAGCCATGCCCAGTCAGCAAGCCATGTCCAGCCAGTCACATGACCACCAAGCCACATTCACAAATTAGGCCACACCAACAGAACCGGTTGTTAAGAAATTTGAATCCCACCCCTTTTCAGAAGGTATCAAGTTAGTACCAGAAACTTTTCCCATTTTTAATGGTTTAATTTAATAATTCCCAGAGACTGATAGCCAAGGGAGAATACTGTTTTAAGGATGCAGGTTGATAGTTGATGGAGAAGAACCTATAATGTTTAGCTTGGCTTTCTGTAAATCTCTTCCATGTCTTGAACAGAAACTCAGTTTCTGGCTAAACCATCCTATTAGTGGAACAGCTTGCAATTACTATATTTTTGAAAAAAAATAACTGACTTGATATAGCATTTTTCTGTCACTCTTGTACTTTAGCTAATATTGCATTTGCCATGCTGATTACAACCCACTAAAATGTAAAAGTTGATAATTTTATGTTGCCAAAACCAAAGGTTAATTTTAGATAATAATCATCATTTAAAAAAAGAGTTAAGATTTAGTCTCACATTCTTAAAGTCCTTCAGGTAGGTTTTAAAAAAAAATCATCTTGTTATAGATCTTATTCCTGAATGGTGGTTCAATAGACCAGTCCTACCCTAGCCTTCTGGAGGCCAGATTGATTGGCCCCTCCTTTGGCTGGTGGAGATAATTAGGCTAATCCTGCCTTAGCCCTTCAGAAGCCCAAATAGACCGGCTCACTATCAGCTGCTACAGGGCAGTCAGCTGTGGTCAAGCTAGTAGGAAATCAGAAGTTGCTGCTTCCTACACTGTTTTTTTGCCCTTGGCCATTCAGTTTCAATGCTTAGTTAAGGAACTATCTCTGAAACAATAACCCAGTGAGCCACATTTTGTTCATAAAAGATAAGAGCTGACAAGAATTGGTTTGATGCAAAAAGAAAAAAAAGATATAAACCCACATAACTCAAGAGGATATGACTCACAGTCCCCAAAAATCTGGGTAAAGAACCATCTTCAAGGCCCTTGGAAATTACCTGCAGCATAGGGCCGTCTAGATCTTGGGTGGACCTCATTCTATCTAGAGAGTGGATGCTGCTATAGAGAAGCTTGTTTAACTGAAATCCGGAATCCACCAACCCTGCTAGATATTGTGGGAGATAGGCAAACCCTCAAGTAACCATTATCTATGCCATGTAGGGCTTTATAGGTAATGATCCACACTTCGAATCACTAGCAACCAAAGCAGCTAAGCATTGCAACTTGTGAAGCAGAGATGTGACATGGGCACATCACTGGCTGCACTATTATATCCTGGACCATTTGAAGCTTTCCAGTAGTCTTCAAGGGCAGTTCCATATGTACTTTGTTTCCAAAGTCCACTTGTGAAGTGACCAGGGTTGTAACATGGTTGCAATTTGGGTACTTGACAATCTGTTCTCATTTATGACTGGTGTCCTACTAACATGTGATTACCGTTTGCAATCTTCTCTGCTAGTTTCTCTGGTGAACGGAGAAATGAGTAGGTAAGGCTGCAAGTGGAAGGCAAGTTGCATTCGAAATCTGCTCCCCAAATGCTTTGAAGGATTTCTCTTCCCTTCTGTGAAGGAAGGGGCAATCCTTCTGGCGAATATGCTAGTAAAGGCTAGCGTTCTGAGTCTTTCAGAGTGCTGACATTTGTTAACATTTTCCCCTCTGGAGGGGAGGAGAAAAGGCTAGTGAAGCCAGCATTCTTAGCCTTCCAGAATGATGACATTTGTAGTGTTTTCACTGGATTTGAGATGAGGATTTCCGGAAATCCCTCAGCACACTCGAATTCAGTGAGAAATAACTAGAGAACACCATTGTTCTCACAATCATTTCTTAATCTCCAGCCCCTTGCTTAACAACCTGTATGGTTATTGAACAATTACAACTGGGAGAGTTGGGGTCATAGAGTCATAGAGCAAAGTGATCACATTTTATCTTCCTTAACTGCTGCACTCGTTGACCAAGATTCTGAACCTAGTTGTCGTCATTAGTGAAGGACAACCTGTAATTGAATATGATCGTAAACTGAACACTAAACCATTAGGTGATCCTACTTATTGGTTTCATGCAGATGTTGAAAAGGAGGGGTGGTAAGAGTAAAACCCTGCAACTCCCCACAAAAGATAAGCTGAAAGATCACTCTATCCCCAACCAATACTGATTGGAATTAAACTTTCAGAGCTAAAGTGGGCCACCATTGAATGGTGGAGCCAGTCCCCAGCCCCACAGAGCTTATTCAGAAGCATACCATACCAGTGTTTATCAAAAACTGCTGAGAGATCAAGGAGGACGAGGATGGATCACCTATTCCACCTCAGGTCATACATAAATGTGACCAAAGCTATCTCATGCCCTGGCATGAAACTTGACTGAAAAGAGTGAGGGGTGTCAAACTCAAGGCCTGGGGGGGGGGGGCGGATTCGGCCCACAGGTTGCTTAGATCTGACCTATGGGGCTGCCCTGGAAACAGCGAAGGACTGGCCGCCAGTGCCTCTGCCAGTGAAAACAGCCTGTGGAGCGCTGCCCACGACCCTCTCAAGCTCCATTTTCACTGGCAGAGGCCATCTCAGCTGAAAACAGAGCTCGGGAGACCGTTTTCTCTGGCAGAGCGCTCAGGCCACCAACACAAGTGAGGTCAAGCTGACCAAGCCCATCCTGGCCATGCCTACTCTGTCCCTCTGAGGTCAAACACAATCCTGATGAAATTGAGTTTGACACCCCTGGTCTAGATAGTCTGTTTTCTCCATGATTCTTATCAAGTGTACATCAACTATCTTTCAACAATCTGCCCCAGAAAGGAAAGGTTGGACATAGTCTGTATATCGTTACTGAAACCATTGGGTCCAAGGATGGCCTCTTGGGGAGGGACGCATTACCACAACCTTCAAGGTAGGAGGCAACACCCTTTCCATTAAGATTGTACTGAACTGTGGGTCACTTCCATGGTCATTTTTATGGGACGGATCTGGATCCAGTAGACAGATAGCTGAACCAGCAACACAGTCTATAAGTAGTCCACAGTTCATTTGGTGGCCATTCAAAGTTACAATGGCACTTAAAAAAGTGACTTATTACCATTTTTCACACGACCGCTATAACATCTCCATGGTCACATGATCGAAATTCAGACTCTAGGCAACTGACTCATTTATGATGGTTGCAGTGTCCTGAGGTCATGTGTGTTCTGACCCAAGCCTTGTTTAAATTAAACAAACACAAACTGTGTATAAAAGCAAATCTTTTTTAATGCAGCACTGGGAATTCTTTTCATTCCCAGCCAAGAGTCATTTAAACCTAATTGTCTGAGATAAAAGCAAGCCCTTTCAAGGTTGTAAAAGGCTGCCAAGAACAGAAGTCTAATTACTGATAAATATCCACCAACAGAAGTTTAAAAAACAAACCGGAGTTAGCAGGGCTTCAACGAGTACAAAGAATCTAAAGAACGTCTTTGCTTCCTGCAAAGAGCACATCTCCAAGGGCTGGTTTTTATCCCTTATGAGAGGGGCCGTCACCTTCCAGCCTTACTCCCAAGTCGCCCTTGCTGCTTCAGCTGCTTTCTTTGAGCAGCCCTGCGCACTGGGCACAGGTTCTCCGGGGTCTTCTGTGTCACTGCTGCCAGACTCCAAAAGCTCCGAAGGCACCACCCCATTTTCAGATGGTCCTGGCCCCATCCCTGCATCAGATGCAGGACCCTCGTCCTAGTCCTTGCCAGACTCCCTGACTGGTTCCCTTTAGTCCTCGCTGTCAGAGACTTCTGCCGTCTGCACCTGCTGCCGGCGAACCACAACAATGTGATCCTCTTTGGCAACCCTCTGAGAAGCAAAAACAATGGGGAAGTTAGATTCACTTATCAACCATGTGACTAACTACATTGATTCACTTAACAACCATAGCAAGAAAGATAATAAAATGGAGCAAAATTCACTTAACAAATGATTTGCTTTGCAGCAGAACTTTTGGGTTCAATTGTGGTCACAAGGCGAAGACTATCTGTTCTTCCTTAGGAGTCACTGGCTTAAACTCATCTGACATTAACCAGACTGCAAGGTAGACTAGACAGAAATCACAGAGAAGCTAATTCTACTTTATTGTAAGGTTTCATTAAGAGAATTTTGCAAGTCTGAAAATACATCCCCCTACTTTACAGCACATCCCAAGAAACTGTGGAGGATCCCTTCTGAAATACTTGTCATTCCCACATACCATTATAGCAACCCGGAAACCGAAGTCTGTGTTTTCTAGTCACAGTTTAAGATGGAATGGATTTGAACAATTTTATCCACCATATAATCTGGCTAATCCTCACAGCGGTCCTGGGATTAGATCAGCCTGAGCATAGCTGCAGATATAATATGTATGAAGACACATTGATGTCAGAATATTCATGAACTGGCAGAGACATGGGTAACAAGGTCAACCAATGGGTGCTAAATTGGGGGCTGAGACTGGAAGGCGTCGGCGTGGCTTTGTGCTCTCACCTCTGAAACTGAAACTAATCTCTGAGCTCTGAAGCTGCTGCTTGTGTTTTGATTGTAACTTTACTGCATTGGTATTTTAAGTTTTACATTGTTTTATTATTTATATAAAGAAGTTAATGAATCCTGCTGAATCGGTCATCTGTGTGTGCTTTCTGGATTTGAATTTCTGCTGCAGACTCTTAACAATTGACACGTTGCTTTCCTTAGACTTCCTCAGATGGTGCTCCGAGCATCTGTCCTGGTATTTCATTTCCCCAGTAAACCAGGGAGTACTCCAAGATTGGTTCACATGCAGAATTTGCATAGGGATGATACAGTCCTTGTCCTTGATTCCATTGCAGGCATTGCCTAGAACCTTGGCCAAATCACCTAGGAAAAATTCCAAGCTCTTTTTTGGGGAAGCCCTTTAGGTCACTTGGGGCAGGCTGCTCAAACAGCACTGCTCTCCCTATGACATCGGTAAAACAAAAGGCAACCAGAAAATGATCTGCCCATAACAATGGACTCTTCTCAATATTGTCTACTGCTAGAGGACTTCTTAACTGCTCTCAGACTAAAACCATATCCAAGGTGCAGCTACTGGTATGCACTGGGCCATCGGTTACTTGAAAGAAGTCCACGGTTGCCATGGATGCCACAATCTCTTTGCTTGGCCTGGACTCAACAATACCAGGCAGACTGAAATTTTGGAAGCACCAACCTCCTTGGGGACTGTATTGCCAACCCAATTTACGGACCCAGTAAAATTGAAGGGAAGTTAAGCATGGAATGAATATGTAGTGCAATTATGTTATTGATAATGAACATTTTCCAAACAATTGTTTCACAGATCATTTGAATGAATGAATGACCCTATGAAACATAAATAATAAGAAAGAATTTTCTATATCTTCTTATGCTGTAGGAGATTATTGAATCTGATTAATTGCAGTGTGTGGCTGTCCACTCGCTGTCAGTGACTCTGGACAGCTTACAAAAAGAAAAACCCACTATGCAAACAAGAAAAAATAATTCCCCCCCATCCTCTACTAGTGAATATACCCCTTCTTCTTTTTTGCTGCCATAATTGTGTAATTGTTTTATTGTTTGATCATTTGTAAAAGAATTTCTGAATTGAATTGCAAACTGACAGTATTTTAGTACTGAAGTAAAAAATCAAATTATAATTCAACTGCAGTACAGTCATAATGTTTAGTCATTATTTACAAATACAACAGTGTGGCACTCAGTTATGAGCTTCTGTAGCAACCATTATGTGTATGTGTGTATGCGTTGGACCAAAACTTGTTTATATAATTATTTATAGTGTTCATTGGAAATAAGGATTGTAGTAAGGCAATAAAGTTAATAAGAAAGGGTTGAGAAATATTTCTTCAGCACATTGGGAAATACACTTAGGAAATTGTGCAATTTATGTACTATGAGCTCCCTCTACTGGTAAAAATTAATATTCTTTCTGTAACCCTGTACGTAATATGGAAAGAACTTTCAAAGTAAAATAAATTTGAATTAAAGGCTACATTAATTATGTTAACATTGTTTCCCTAGTTATTCAAAATTTCCAGCTTTGAATAGCTTTATATTTTCTACATGTAACAATTCATTAATTACCTGTGAACACGTTAGGAAAACCTTAAGAATAACTACTTTCAATATTCTTGAAAATTGAATTGACTTTATGAAATAATGCTTTCTAGCACTTGGATTTTGAAAATGAATGTTGGAATACACTGAATTTTATTTTTAGCCCAGGATGGCAACAGTCCTATGTACTACAAACTTGCATTTATTGAAGGATGGCATCTCTCCAAATTGCATTTGGTAATTAATTTGAATTTCCTTCCATAAACAAGCATCAGTGCTGTCTAAAGCAGGTAAAAATATTAATAGCAATTTGTGGAGCAGGATAAGGAAGTTTGGGCTACTGAGCATTCCCATTATACAATTTCCAGGATTCAGGCTTTTTTGTCCTAGTCCTCTTTAACATATGCAAAAGGGACACAGTGGTTCAGTGGCTGAGATGCTGAGCTTGTTGATCAGAAGGCTGGCAGTTCAGCGGTTCGAATCCCTAGTGCCGTGTAATGGAATAAGTCACTTTTTTCAGGCCTATTTTAACTTCTAATATTCACCAAAAAAAAAAAAAATTGTAAGTCAAAAACTACCTGTATGCAATATTTAGAACTGATCGACTGTTATATATTGAAGATGGCAACCAACTGTTTCTCTGGATGTATTCAGATAGTCTGGATGCTTTGATTTGGATTCCTTCATTGAGCAGCAGGTAACAGTCATTGCCCTGAAAAAGCTCCTTCCAACTATGGTTTTCTAAGAAGATGTTGCACAAGCCCACAACCACTAGATGGCATAGGTACTACAGGAGCCTGAGAGGTTACTAAGGGCCTGGTGGAAATTCAGCAATCTGTTGAACTACACATATTTTACTGTTTCCACATGGTAGCTGCCAGAAGAATCTGATACAGTGTGATATAGAAACAAGATATAACTGGAATAATGAGATTTCTTTCTGGTTTTTTTTTAAAGTCCTTTAAATGTCTGGTTTTAACAGTCCTATTGGGCACTGTAAATGCCTCAGGTGCAGTGTGGATATTCCTTTTACGTTCCTGGCTCTTGGCTGTGTTTTTATGGAAAAACATATTGAACTTCAGTTGAGGAATATTTGATAATCCCTCTTAGAACATACTATAACAGCTGGTATTTGTGTTGCAGCAAATCCGTTCTGTGCAGTAGTTAGCAACACCATAAGCTGTATTCTGCTGCAAAATAACAAAGTATTTTTAAACCAGTTGCGCCAAAGGAAGCTTCAGTAAAAGAAAAGTAACTTGTTATGTGTTTTGTGGGAAAAAAAATAATTTTAAGCTTTTTACTGGTAATGATTTCAGCAGGTCATTTACATTTACTGTACTGCATATACACTGCTATATACCAGACAACTCTTGAAAATAATAGATTTGGAAAGTAACTATTAAATATTTTAACCAGAATCAAAATAGTAAATAGTATCTGTTCTTAATACTAGTTATTTTCTAAATCCATGGGAGTTTCATTTGTAAATAAATTTTATTAACTTTGGGGGGGACCCAATGACAGCTAACAAGCTAATGAACAATCCAGTGAGAAATAATGAACAGTTGATTGGATTCAATTAGCATTTAGATTCCTTAATAACTATAACTTTAGGTCCAAGTTTTAAATTCTGTTTTTTTGGCTTTGCTATGTGCATGTTACATTTATACCAGGAAAAGTGAATTGATGCTTTGCAATGCTTGTACGCTCTGTCCTTGGCCTGATTTCAGGTAACTTTTAAAAACTTAATCTGTAGAGATATTTATACAAGGTTGCATAAATGGAGTTGTGCGTAACAGCTATAATTCAGTGTAGAATTATACATACACAAGCAAACATGCATGACAGCCATAATTCAGTGCAGAATTAAGTACACATAAGAAGACATACTTAATAATCCATAACACGGGACATCTGCCTCTTGAATGTTCTGTATTCCTATTTTTAAAAAGTCTCAAGTTGAAAATGTTTTA